>NW_015555925.1:89615-128866 GCF_001515605.1 Sinocyclocheilus anshuiensis | reverse complement strand
GAGGAGCGATCAAGGTCGTTTCCACCTCAGAACCCTCAGTAAATCGCTGTTGGAATCCCGCCGTCCAGTACGCTTCGGGCCACATCAATTTCCGGCTAACGCATGCTGCAGTGTCCGCCCCGAGGGCTTGCAGCCTGGCAGCGACAGCGTCCGCACATAGAAAATCGTTTTCGATCTTTTCCTGCCGGTGTTCAGCTTCAGGGGATCGTAAACGATACTCGAGAAACACCCAAGGTCAGCCTCGAGAGGCTGATTCCCTTAGTATATTATATCAGTGCATGGCAATGCCTTCCAAATATATCTCCATGGGTCCTGCGTACAGTAGTAAGAGGGTACAGGCTGCAGTTCGGTTACCGCCCCCCAAAGTTCAATGGGGTGGTCTGGACTGTGGTGCACTCCGAGCAGTGTGGCAGGGCCAGCATTCCTCATGGCACATAAATTGCCTGGAAATGCTAGCGATTTACAGGGCTCTGAGGAGCTTTCTCCCAGATCTCAGAGGTCACCATGTCCTAATACGAGCAAAGACTGCTGGGGCTCATGGCAGCAGCGTCCAACGTAATACCTTTTGGCCTTCTGTACATGAGACCCCTACAGTGGTGGTTGAAAACCAAGGGGTTTTCCTCGAGAGGAAATCCGTTCCGTATGATCAGGCTCACGCGCCGATGCCTTCGTGCCCTGTCCATATGGAGGAAACCTTGGTTTCTGTCCCGAGGCCCAGTATTGGGAGTGTCATGTCGCCGAAAGCTCGTTTCGACAGACTCATCCCTTACGGGTTGGGGCGCGGTCATGGACGGCCGCTTTGCGAGAGGTCTGTGGCAGGGCCAGCATTCCTCATGGCACATAAATTGCCTAGAAATGCTAGCGGTTTACATGGCTCTGAGGAGCTTTCTCCCAGATCTCAGCGGTCACCATGTCCTAATACGGGCAGACAACATGTCGGTAGTCTCGTATTTGAATCATCAGGGGGGTCTGAGGTCGCGCCCTCTGTGCAGACTGGCGCATCAGATCCTCCTGTGGTCCAAGGGGAAACTGTCGTCTCTCAGAGCGATGTATATCCCTGGGGACCAGAATCAGGGAGCAGACGTCCTGTCGAGGCAGGGGTTGAGGCCCGGGGAATGGAGACTTCACCCAGAGGTGGTGAAGTCGATATGCGAGAGGTTCGGCCCAGTGGAAGTGGATTTGTTCATGGTACAGACGTGGCCGAGACTACGCCTGTATGCTTTTCCCCCGATCGCTCTGCTCACGGGAGTTCTGGAGAGGTTCCGGAGAGAAGGGGTCAGTCTATTGCTGATAGCCCCGTTCTGGCTGGCCCGGGTGTGGTTCTCAGATATCATGTCACTCCTGGCAGGCCAGCCGTGGCAGATCCCTCTGAGGAGGGACCTGCTGTCTCAGGCAGGGGGCGAGATATTTCACCCTCGGCCAGAGCTGTGGAAACTGTGGGTCTGGCCCCTGAGGGGGCTCAGTACCTAGAGGCTGGCTTGTCGGCTGGACTGATCGAGACCATACTCAGTTCCAGGGCTCCCTCAACGAGGAGATTGTACGGCCTAAAGTGGAATGTGTTTTCCACGTGGTGTAGAGAGCGTGGGTTGGACCCAGTTAACTGCCCGGTGGCTTCAGTGCTGGAGTTCCTCCAAGATCGCTTCTCTGCTGGTCTTACCCCGCCCACACTTAAGGTGTACGTGGCTGCCATTGCGGCTTTCCACGCTCCTTTAGGTGTTGGGCCTCTGGGGAGGCACCAGCTGGTCGTGCGTTTCCTCCGTGGTGCATGGAGGATGAGGCCTGCGACTCGTTCCAGAGTCCCAACTTGGGATCTGGCTGTGGTCCTTGAAGGGCTGTCACTTGCCCCCTTCGAGCCTCTCGAGTCAGCTATGGCAAAGAACCTGACATTTAAGATGGTCTTTCTCCTGGCAATTACTTCGCTCAAGAGAATGGGGGATCTCCAGGCCTTGGCTATCTCGTCCCCCCTAGTGTCGTTACCGACGCAGTGTTTCGTTCCCTTTCTCGGGGAACAAGGGTTACAGTCGTAACCCGAGACGTTTTCTGTGTAGTTGTTTTTCATACTGTGAAAATCAGACAGACCATAATTTTGAAACATTTTATTTTCCTTTTATTTATCACGCTCTATACTACAAGCACACAAACTTCTACACAACAGACAAAACCACAAGAATGAGAAGCTATGTTGTTGTGAATTTCACCATGAACCTGGAACCTCACCTCTTGACCTGCAGCGATGTTATTTGTTCTTCCTGGCTGGATGAAGATCGCTTCTCCACAATATTGTCACAATGTGTGAAATCCATTTCTCCGAATCAAATCTATTTCACTACAGATAACACTGTTATATGCACCAATGTCTAAATTTATAGTGCTGGTGAATTGGGCTGTATATTGGAAACTGTCTTGATTTTATTTATGGTATCAATGAAAAAAAAATAACATGCCTCCAAATTTATGTATGACACTCTCCGAACACATGCGAAAGCATATCGCATCATCCACAGTTATATAACACTAGCTTCTTGCTGTACAGCCAAACAGGGGCTCTATTCTCCAAACCCCAACTGACAGTTGGCATACTGGGTATCTCACACATACACAAACATGAAACATGAAATAGCACTTCACCCACTATACCACGGCTCTGAGTCTTAAATGCCAACACAATAAGAGCATTCAACGTAAGGAATGTTGAAGCAGTAAAAGCTGTAGAGGCCAAGAACACTTCAGAATTTCAACCAAGATAAACCTTAAATTCTGACTGCAGCTCAGGCTTCTGATCTCTCTCTCAAAACACCTTTCATTCCCTCCAGAAACGTCTGTGGCATTTCGAGAATGGCCAAGATTAACTATCAGCCCCTGGCTCATTGCAACACTCTAATGTGGATCCGATAAAAGGAACAGTTCTTAACAGAGATTGAAGTGTCCAGTGAATTGGTCCTGCATCCTGCATTACTTGCAGCCAATTCTGCCATCCAGGCATGCGTTGGGAATTTCAATGCAAGCTAGGGCTGCACGATAAATCGCATGCGATATTTAACGCGCATCTTATCAGTAAAGCCGGTTCTGTAATCAGCGGTAAATCTCCATCACCTGCGGGCTTTCACATTGAGCAGCATTAACTACACAGAGCTGTTGTTCACTGATGAGCTGCGCAAAACCACGTTCATATTCGCGCGATTTTTTGTGCAGCTCCTCAGTGAACAACGGCTCTGTGTAGTTAATGCTGCTCAATGTGAAAGCCCGCAGGTGATGGAGATTTACCGCTGATTACAGAACCGGCTTTCTGACAAGATGCGCATTAAATATCGCATGCGATTTATCATGCAGCCCTAATGCAAGCCAATCTGCAGCACATCTAATGCTAATAGAAATGCACATTCCACTCCACCACTCCACTCAAGTGGTTTGAAGTTATGTGCTGATGCTAATAAAAGTCTGGTGTGTTTGTAAAGCTCTATATTTAAGTGTTTTCCTGCCTTTTGAGCCAATAACCTGAGGCATAAATTCAACTCCGGACTTGGCGCAAATTGGCAATGTACATATCAATACATATGCAGTATGAATGAGCTTTAATGACTAACAAATAAAAAATATCAAATATACTATAATGGAAAAATTGCAAAATACAGACTATTGTTAAAAAGTTTGGGGTCATTGAGATTTTTTCCAAATAAAATAAATAAATGCATTAAATTGAACAAACATGGCAGCAAAGATATTCATAATATTACAAAAGATTTACATTTCAAATAAATGCTGTTTGTTTGAACTTTCTGTTCATTAAGGGATATTGAAAAAAATCACAAAAAAATATTAAGCAGCACAACTGTTTTCAACATTGATAAGAAATGTTTCTGAAGACAATTCAGCTTGACCATCACAGGGATACATTTCATGTAAAATGTATTAAAAATGGAAAAGATTTATTTTAAATTGTGATCATTTTCACAATTTTACTGTTTTTACTGAATTTTTGATCAAATAAATGCAGCCTTGGCGAGCATATGAGACTTCTTACAAAAAATGGAAAAAAAAATCTTATCAAACGCAAACTTTTGGACAATACTGTAAAGCATGTTACTAGCAAAATAAATACATTTAAATAAAACTAAAAATAATGCTTGTGTCGAAACAAAGACCCACACTTGTTTATAAAAGGTGGCACACCATTCATTTTACCCCTGTGCATTTTATATCCTTGCGTATTATGTTGGTTAAATTACACCGCGACAAATTTATCGAGAGACTTTCGGTCGCATTTAAAATGCACAGATGAAGGGGACATAAAGTAAGGACATAAAAGGCATGAGTCTTTATGGGTGCTCATAAATAGCAGGAGAAAGTGTAATATTGAGAAGCAGTTGTAGCTGGTTTGTGCTTTTCTCTAGATTTCAGAAAACCACAGTCCAATCCGGAGCCACAGCATAGAAATAAGGATAGAAACAGATTTATGGTGCATCGTTCTCCTAAGTGAAGACAGTGTTTATCATCCCTGGGCTTCATGGAAAACAAGCGAGACAGAGAATACACAACAGCAGGATAAAATGGCAAACAAAGACTTGGCTTTCGTCCTCTTGGCATGGCACTGAGTGGGATGGTGGTGATGGATTTTCAGAGAGATATGACTGAGGGGGTCTGCACCAACCCTCGTTGTCATGCTTAAAGTGAAATCCTTCAAACGTCTGTTCAGAAATGCACATGGGACAAAGCGCTCTAATGCTGAACAGCTGCAAGAACAGGGATGCCTACCTGCATTGCAAATGATGTGTAAAATGAAACATGTCATGTAAATGTAAAATGATTACATGCCTTTTTCGAGTTTGAGCTGCGCAAAACCACGTTCATATTCGCGCGATTTTTTGCGCAGCTCATCAGTGAACAACGGCTCTGTGTAGTTAATGCTGCTCAATGCGAAAGCCCGCAGGTGATGGAGATTTACCGCTGATTACAGAACCGGCTTTCTGACAAGATGCGCATTAAATATCGCATGCGATTTATCATGCAGCCCTAATGCAAGCCAATCTGCAGCACATCTAATGCTAATAGAAATGCACATTCCACTCCACCACTCCACTCAAGTGGTTTGAAGTTATGTGCTGATGCTAATAAAAGTCTGGTGTGTTTGTAAAGCTCTATATTTAAGTGTTTTCCTGCCTTTTGAGCCAATAACCTGAGGCATAAATTCAACTCCGGACTTGGCGCAAATTGGCAATGTACATATCAATACATATGCAGTATGAATGAGCTTTAATGACTAACAAATAAAAAATATCAAATATACTATAATGGAAAAATTGCAAAATACAGACTATTGTTAAAAAGTTTGGGGTCATTGAGATTTTTTCCAAATAAAATAAATAAATGCATTAAATTGAACAAACATGGCAGCAAAGATATTCATAATATTACAAAAGATTTACATTTCAAATAAATGCTGTTTGTTTGAACTTTCTGTTCATTAAGGGATATTGAAAAAAATCACAAAAAAATATTAAGCAGCACAACTGTTTTCAACATTGATAAGAAATGTTTCTGAAGACAATTCAGCTTGACCATCACAGGGATACATTTCATGTAAAATGTATTAAAAATGGAAAAGATTTATTTTAAATTGTGATCATTTTCACAATTTTACTGTTTTTACTGAATTTGTGATAAAAAAAATAAATGCAGCCTTGGTGAGCATAAGAAACTTCTTTCAAATAATAATAATAATAATAATATCTTACCAACCCCAAACATTTGAACAATACTGTACAGTATGTCACTTGCAAAATAAAAAAAAAATAAAAAAAATGCTTTTGTTGACAAAAAAGTCCTACACTTGTTTATAAAAGGCAGCATACCATTCATTTTACCCTTGTGTATTTAATATCCTTGTGTATTTTGTTGGTTAAATTACACAGAGACAAATTTATCGAGAGCCTTTCAGTCGCATTTAAAATGCACAGATGAAGGGGACATAAAGTAAGGACATAAAAGGCATGAGTCTTTATGGGTGCTCATAAATAGCAGGAGAAAGTGTAATATTGAGAAGCAGTTGTAGCTGGTTTGTGCTTTTCTCTAGATTTCAGAAAACCACAGTCCAATCCGGAGCCACAGCATAGAAATAAGGATAGAAACAGATTTATGGTGCATCGTTCTCCTAAGTGAAGACAGTGTTTATCATCCCTGGGCTTCATGGAAAACAAGCGAGACAGAGAATACACAACAGCAGGATAAAATGGCAAACAAAGACTTGGCTTTCGTCCTCTTGGCATGGCACTGAGTGGGATGGTGGTGATGGATTTTCAGAGAGATATGACTGAGGGGGTCTGCACCAACCCTCGTTGTCATGCTTAAAGTGAAATCCTTCAAACGTCTGTTCAGAAATGCACATGGGAGAAAGCGCTCTAATGCTGAACAGCTGCAAGAACAGGGATGCCTACCTGCATTGCAAATGATGTGTAAAATGAAACATGTCATGTAAATGTAAAATGATTACATGCCTTTTTCGAGTTTTGCCAATGCAAAAATGAAAGCTAGTGGGACTTATGCATGTTCCTTTGAAATTTGATTAATTTACTCCACAAGGAAAAAAAAAAACAGTTAGCGAGATGAAGCTAGCAGTATTGACTGGTCATGTGATCTCAACATGACGACCTCCATGTGGTGACCTGTCCATGTAAAATAAAACAGCTTTTATTAGACAACCGATATGACTAGCATCTTCCAGCCTTGTGAGAATGCACATGATTTTTAATGTCTATTGTTAACAGTGTAGCAATGTATGAAGAGCAACACATGTAACTTTTAAACCATGCATCTTTGTGCTGGTAAACACACCTTACAGAATTTGCTTGGAGAAATCTTTCGGCTCCACATGAAAATCCATATCACGTGGATTCCTTTTGAAATCTCTGGATTTCGCCCACAAAGATTTGCTATAAACAAAGGTAAATGTGACCACACCTTCATTCTTACCCTAATAATAACAGCATTGCGAGTTAAAACAATGTTCCACGTTAACTGACAAAAAAAGTCGAAATTAAATTACATTGCCTTTTTCACCCAACAAATTATCGTTCACTTCAGTGGCTACCGTTGTTCATGAATAGAAATCTTCTAAGAAATATTTTATTACCTGCTGTCATCACGACTACAAGCCATCAATTCACAGCTCATCTAATCTCTAGAAAATGATATTCGAAACACTGGCTTCTCTCTGGCTAAGACAATGAAATTCTACTATACATGGGGGAATAAGCATAAAACCCCTGTTAATTTCCTATTTCCTAACACTACCATTGCTTGTCAGTGTTTTAGAGTTAACAACTTTTCGCTATGTAGGAATATAAAATCTTCTGCAGTGAGAAAACACACACACAAAACAGGAGCCTAAGATATTATCTGCAGGGCATTAAAAAAATCCTGCTTTTCAAAACTGCCTTTCAGTTTTAATGTGCTTGGGCAAAGTTTACCTAGGTTGTGCAGGGCCAATTGATTCAGAAATTATGCTATAAAACTACAAAGTCCTAATCGGAGTTTAAAAAGGTTACATTTTTGAAATCGCTCCACTGCTTTGCAGCTAATGTGGAACTGAGTGGAGGAGAGAAATATGGGAGCCAGCAAGTGTTCTGCCAAAGCCTTGGCCGAGCCTGAACCTCCCTGTCACATGGGAGCATGAAGCACTACACAAGGGCAAATCAAGCAATTTGCTGGAGCCAAAAGCCATAAATGAGGCTTGTAACACTGTGTCTTAAACATAGGGTTTTTTAGCAGTACAATCAGTGCCAGCAATTTCACCTAGCCATCTTCCATGGCATACCCAACAATTACACAGCTGTTTCATATATTACACAATAGGGCTTACAATTAATTATACTGTTGTCAAAACAGGCATGCAAAGAGTGTCACTTGGGTGTAAAAATAATTCTTCCTGGTGCTCTTTGGATAAAGGATCCCTTGGTTCAAATAGTAAACTTAGTCCAAGGCTCTTAAGAGTCAAATATGAATGGAAAAGCCTTTACTTTATCATGACTATTTAGTAACAAAAAAAAAAAAAAAAAAAACATTACACAAAACAGTGTGTTGTGGATTAGAAAGCCTTCATTAACCTTCACTAAGGCTTTCAAAGGCATTGGTTTGTGGAAAGTTTACTTACCTAATAACCATGATTAAATACAATTATTTTAATTCATATTTGAAAAGAAAGGCCTTGGGCTATGCGTTTATTATCCAACTGAGTTCAGTCAGTTTATACATTTTTGTAATTAATGTATTCAGTTTATTTTTACACAGAGAAAACTGTTGGGTTTCTCTGGTAACTTGCCTTTTTAGGTTAAAGTCTATACTGCAAGTGTATAATGCAAAAATAAACACATTCAAAACCTTGGGGTCAGTACCTTTTTTTTGTTTTTTTGAAAGAAATCAATATTTTTATTACCTGAAAGGATGCATTAAATGCGGCAGTAAATACAATATAATATAATACAATACAATAAATGGTACAAACAAAGCAGCTCTTTTAAACTTTCTATACATTAAGAAATTGTTAGGCAACACTGTTTTCAACACTAAAAATAAGAAGAATTGTTACTTGAGCACCAAATCAGTATTTTAGAATATGCAAGACTGGAGTAATGGATGTTGTAAATTCACAGGAATAAATTACATGATAAAACATATTCAAACAGAAAACAGTTAGCAATAGTATTGTTGTTACTGTTGTTACCTTGCAGGTGAGCATAAGAGACTTCTTTTAAAAATATTAAAAAATTCTTACCAACCCCATAAGCAATTATTTTTTGAATACCATGCATAATAAAATGCTACTACACTACTACACTTCTCAAATCATGAGAAATAACACCTGTTTCTGTGAAAGCACTAGAATCTGCGAGAGAGAGAAAAAAAAAAAACTAGATTGACCCAAGCATATCTGTGACATAATTCTCCTCATATACTGCAGTGCTGGGGTTATTTCTAATGTAGAAAGAAGTTTTTTTTTTGTTTGTTTGTTTGTTTGTCCTCAGTATACTCTATGGAGGACTGCACTCTCGGTCATTGCTCAGTTCCTCATTAAGCCTAGCTGCAAATATAGCCATGATGCCTGACCAGCACGTCTGGAAAATTGATCCCAGAAAGAGTTGCTCATGCTTCTTCCTGAGTCCTTTCGAAAACCACCATCCCACTTAGCAGCTCTCCGACTCATCTATTAACACATCACTGTGTGCTTGATCAGAGCGTGACACCAAAAGTGGCTTTTCCTCATCAACCATACAACTGCACAAGGCCTTTGAGCAATGAGAGTCAAAGTAATCAGGCATCAGTGATCAAAGGAGATGGATCACAAGTCAATAACAAGGATAATGGTGAATGTGAAGACTGCATGCTTTGACTGACACTTTAACTGTGCTGGTGGGCAGCTAATAAGTTGATCTTTGCCTCGTTGTTGCCTTGGAACATGTCAGTATATTCATAGTGGGAAAAAGACAAAGAGAGAAACCAGCTGTGGAATGGATCATCTCGGCACAGAAAATCTGCCTACCCAACATCTGACCAATTGTATGTCCAGGAGACATGACATAAAGCTGTTATTAAGTAAAATGGGCCACTTTTTGCAACACTGGAGCAAATTTGCTCGACCACAAAATGCTAATGATGCCTCTGCAGAGGCTGATAGAGAAGAAGGGATTGAGAGAAGAGCCAAAAATGAAGGAGATGGCTGCTGACCTTATAAAACTATGCTAATACACAAAGCAGCATATGTTGAATCTTGGAAATGATCCACTTCAGCAACTGTCCAGAGACAATACCACGTCAGAAAAAGCAGCAACACCATACTACATTAAGGGTTATATGGATCAAAATGACTCTTTAAAGTCCTAGAGACACATGGGAACAATCATTTTTGCCAACTTTCCAACAATCCATTCAGTTATGTATAAATAAATAAATAAAAAAATAATGTTTAGGAATACTTCTTAGTCTGAAGTCAAATCTTCTTTTTTTAGTAGTACTTTTATTCAGAGACTTTACAGAGCATTACAGAGACTTGCTACTGCTAATGAATCCTCAGACAAGCTGCTGTGAGCATGTACTGTTACTGCACAAATAGCATACATGAAATTACCCAGAGCAGAACTATAGGGTGGAACTGGGGGAGGCGTAGGGTTCTGCAAGATCTTATTACAGCAAACACAGAATCAAACTATTTAAATGTTAAGCAAGAAAGCTCACTGGCTGAAAATGAAACGGAGACCAATCAGCTTGAGCCATGAAGTGATTATGTGACAGCTAGTAAATTGCATTAAAGGGTCATGAAACCCCCCGTTTCAGCACTGGTTAGTTCTCACCACAGTTTTAAAAAATGCTAAAAAAGTGGGCGTGGTGCGCAGCGGAGCGGAGGAGGGGATAGAGGGGAGACAGACAACACACACACAGCTTAGCATTCTGACAGTTTCATTTCGCTCCCATCGAGTTAAAAACACAAATAAATGCACAGCCATTTGCACTCTGCATCGAAAACATATATATGAACGCGCTGTTGCACCTCTGAGAACCTTTAAGGCTTATTCTGTGGCGTTTATATAAGCCTTTTGACGGGTTGTGTCACAGAGCTGTAAAAACGGTTATGCTCACCAAGTGAATGAATCGCGTTTGTGCCGAACTCTTATTAGAAAGCAAAAACAAAGCCTCTTCTTTGATCCAAGAATGTTTCTCTCATGAGTTATTGTGCGCGATGTCATCTCAGTCTGAAACGTCTGTCATAGCAAATCAACACATGCTGGTGTGAATAATTAAGCGAAGCGTCTTCTCATAGGATAAGAACACAGTCTCATGAATAATTTAATAGACACCGAAGCGTCATTGATGTACTATTAGTCCATTGCCACGTCACAAATTGTGACGTCAACACAATGTAGATTTTAAACCCGGAAGATGAAAATAGTGCAAAAAAGCTTAAAATTAACCAGTTTTCTCCAACAGTTAAAATTATCGGATGCTAACATTGTCTTCTATGATGTGCAACACAAACACCTCTGCTAAAATCTCAGAAAAAGTAGTCATAACCCTTTAAAGACCCATTTGCCTGCATCATAGAGTGTCATGACTGAACTATATATTTATACTAGATATTTATACTGCATGTGTTTTAGCCCTCAACTCAGGGATACTGCTGCTCCCATACTCACAGAGGAAGAATGCAATCTTACGTGGGTCTTCTTGGCTGAGTTTAAGGTCTCATTTGTCTAAGACATATCTGTCTAACACAATCGCAGTCCAACAGGCCAATGCAGAGCCACTTAATGCATCTTAAAACAACCAGAATGCTTTCAGATGGGTTAAGCACAATCCAATAATGGGAACATAGCAGATAAAAAAACACACACACACATACAGTATACAGACTTTGTATATGTCATTTCATCCAAAGGTTCCATCTGGGTGAACACTAACCAGCAAATCTGTATAGTGAAAAGATGTTTGACCAAAAAATTATTTAAACTTTAAAAGGATTGAGCAAAAAAATAAAATAATAAAATAATAATAATAATAATAAATAAAAAATAAAAATAAAAAATAAATTGTAAAAAAATTATGTTTTCATTTTTGGAAAATTCACATCAATTAAAATAATACAAATTTAAATTGAAAACTGAAGAGAATGGATTGCAGTGTTGGGAACTGAAATTCAGGCTAGATTTTGTCTGTTTTAAATGTAAAATCATTTTAAATGTTAAATGCATTCATAATATTCATTATTTAAATATTATTTAATATTATCATTCAAAGCAGAGGCCATGGGGAGGGGTCCAGTTGCCCATATCCATTGCAGAATCCTAAATAATGTTCAATGCTTAAAATTTTATTTTGTTTAACTACACTCTGTAAGTAGATCAACCACACTTCCAAACTCTGAAGATATTCACAATTTGAGTTGAATTACTGAAATAAATGAACTTTTCCACGACATTCTAATTTATTGAGATGCACCTGTACAAATAATACATCAGTGTAAGAAGTTCAAAGTCTTTGGCACAGTACTGGACTGTTGTTCCATTTTCACTGTTCCAAAAGCTTCCATTTTGTAATGCTTGATTGAAAAAAAAAAATAATAATAAAAAAATGACCCATTTGATAAATTCTGTAAACTTGACAATTTGCTAGGCTCATAAAACTCTCTATAATCAGCGTAAGTGTTTCGTCAGTGTTCCACAAGAATCTCTTGGTACAGGGTGAGTCTAATGATTGGCTGACTGTCAGCCATCCAATGCACCAGTGATCAATTATTCAACAGAACTGCATGTTTTTGCCTCTCCTGACACTAAGGAATGGCTTTGCTATGCTGTTTATCACCATCTCTGCGCCTTGGCTGAAACAAAAGAACTCAGTAAGCCACTAAAAGAGGATCTACAGTGTATAAAACACATAAATAGTATAAATACAACCTAAACCTTCACCATAAAAGAGACATGTGCCCTAGACAGTAAGAGAGAAGAGCACTCTTGGAACAACCAGAGTTGGCTGTCTGACCTAGTTAGCATATGAACACCCCCACAAGCAGACTGTACCACAGTCAGAAACACAGGGGCAACGCAGGCCCCATAAAGAGCTTAACACAACATTTTGAATTTTTTGAATTAAAATTGCCATTTATGCAAGTACTTATTTCTTATATCTTTCTCAAAGACATTCACAAATCCTTGACAGATCCCTATTTTCAGCACTGGAAGTAATGTTACTACTGGGAGCTGAAGTCTGTGATTTGCACACAATGTCCTCAAATTTCAAGTGAAGCGTTTTATTACAGGGTTGTGCTGCCTAATCCAAATGTGGGGAGGAGATAATTAGCCATCCTGCTCTGAATATTGAGGGTATAAGATTATGGATGCCATAGAGATGTGGTAATATTTTTCATTCTATTATGATATTTTAACCTTTTTTTTTTTTTTTTTTAAGTACAATTTACAATTATATAAGTACATATACATATACGTTTTATAAATTTATATTTATAATTTTATATCATTGTATATTTATTTATTTATTGTTATATAAAGCATGTTAAATAAACATAATGGTAACACTCACCCTCTGAAGCAGCGGCCACTGGGGGCTGGGGCCCTACAGGTGTTGGTGGTACAGGTCTCGGCCAGGGCTTCCCTGAAGTAAGGCCCGTCCTCACGACCCCAACATACTCCACAAAGGTGCCGGGGAAGTTGCCCTTCTCCTTTGTGCGTTCATTGGTGCCATGCAGCCAGCCTTTTGGGCACTTCTCATCACCCTCCTGGTAATCGGATGTCAGCAGTGCCATCTTACTGACTGTGAGGAGATCTCCAGGCTGCAGGGAGATATCGTCACCCCTCTCCTGCTTGTACTCGAACAGTGCACGGTACTGGAAACTGTCAGAGCTCATGATTTGTTCTTTACATGAGCTCTGTGATGTTTGATGCTTGTTTAAAACTGACCTGGAATCCTGAGTGCGAACTCACTTGGAAAGTTCTTGGGTTAAATCCTGAGAGCTTACTGACATTCAGCTGGGTTTCTTGCAAGGGTTAAAACTCCAACAGTACCGTATGTTGGGCAGAGGCTGTTATTGCGCAGTTCTAGATTTGATCCATACATAAAAAGTACAAATTTATTTGAAGCGAATTCTAGCAGTCTGTGGCAAGATACAAAACAGGGTCAGAGAAAGCAAAAACTGCCCTATAAAGCAAGGGATGAACAGACGGGCGAGGGTGCAGGACAGTGGTAGCACAAATTCGGGGACACAGTGACCTGGAATCGGGACGATGGGCTTTTCTGCAGCGTTGGCACTAGTCCACATATAGAAATTAAACCTTTATTGAAGTAACCTCTCAGTCCATTAGCAGGTGTGGTCAGAAAGATATTAACATAGACATTGCCAGTCTATTTATCAAATGCCAGAGCAAGAGCCTTGTTCATCTTCTTGATAAAGACCTTAAAACCTGAAAGCATTCATTTTACAGTTAGTTTCACAAATTCTAACTCAAATCAACTTGAAATTATAATCCTTGCATTAAAAAAGCAACTTTGCATTTCAATAAAATAACGCCTGCATTATTGGATTGTAGCTAATATGCAAAAGCATTGTACTGCATGCATAGCATCACATCACCTGTGTTAATCAGTCGCTGAGCAATTCAATACAAAATGACATGTAGACTACATGTCTGATTTACAGCGCGTGACTGGGACAGTGCCAACTTGTGTACAGCGTGCAGAAACTCGACTCGCGTGATATTGCTTACTATAACTTACCTCCTGTCGCACTTCCCCAAACCGCCCAAAATACAAGATGCGCGTTGTCCAAAGCAAGAGGAACGAGCGAGCATTATATGGTCTGTTTAGTTAAAACATGCGTTTAAAATATATTCCCAAATAACCTGCGTGGCTGAGTCAGACATCCAGCCAGACTAGTGCTGTAGTACTGTTCAGCCCGAGTGACGTCAGAGACCACGCCTCCGCTGTCTGCTTATCACACCGTGGGACAAAGTTGGGAACTCGGGTGTCCTTATGTAACGGTCAGGCTATGAAGAACGCACTGCAGCGTGAAAATGTTGCGTCGCACTTTTCTGATCTGCCTAGACACATTCTCACAAGTTATATAATGCACGTCTGACGTGTGCAGATCACGTTAAAGGCATTCATCAACATAATCTTTTCTCTAGACCGGGGTTTTTATCCTTACAGACCCAAGGAAGCAGTATAAAATATTTTATAATATTTATTATTTTATTTTATTTTTATTATTTTGTTATATTTTATTTAATTTCATTCAATTTAATTGTATTTTATTTCTAGCAATATACATTTTGGGTAATTCTTTACAATAAAGGAATAAAACTAAAAATATATATATCACAGAAAAGACCGTTGAAGACTCCTTTTTTGTTTTTAAAATAATTGTATTTTTATTTATTTTTAAATTTTTAATGTTAATGTTAATTTTTGTGAAAGGTTTAGGGCAAATGTATTAGCACGATATTCATGATTTTTGTTTGTATGTATGTATTTATTTATTGGGGGGGGGGGGTGAGACAAACGTGTTTAAGGTGAATGGAACACATTTTATTACTTTATGATTTATTTAATCACTTTACATTTTAAGAGTCATTAAATCAAAATGTTCTGTTACAGATTTTTTAAAAATGTATGAAACCAACATGAACACAAATACTAGGCCTACATTTGGAACAATACGATTTATAAAAGATTTGTAAAATAATTCGATTTGTAAACTTTCGATTTGTCTGCCATTCCTATTTGTCATTTTACAAATCTTTTATAAATCATATTGTTCCAAATGTAGGCCTAGTATTTGTGTTCATGTTGGTTTCCAAATGGAAATTTTACAAATCGACAAATTGTCACTGACACTTATGTCACATTATAAATAATGTGAATAATGATATAGTTTCTAAATAGTAATTTATATCTATCATCAACTAACCTATAAAATAATTAACCTTAAACGGTTCATAGGCTTAGTCTTCTCTGTTTTTAATGTTGTTCTCATGCTAAATCATTTATCACATTCAGTACATAATTCAAGTATTTCAGATATTAATCTCTCTAATACAGTAGAAAATATTGAGCTTATATATTAATATTAGTATTATTGCTTGGGCAATACCTTAGTCAGTTAATCCAAATCAATCCAGGAAACAACCATACAATCTTTTAAATTAACCTTCTACGGAGGTTATAATTGATGAGATTTTCATTTCTTTTATTTAAAGCTTACCCAGAGCAGGACTATTGTGATTAAGAACTTAATCTGAAATGGAAATGGGAAATATATTTTTAATGTGGGTCTAGGAGCCTTAGGTCCTAATGGTCATCCATAAAATTAGCACATAATCTCCTATATCCATCTTTTAAACAGTTGTTTTCTTAGAATACCTCATCGTTCTACCTCTCTTCATTGCAGAGTCATTGGAGTAACTTGGCTTCATTTGTCATTGTCTACCCTCGGTGCTTGGTGCTTGGTGCTATATTTTTTTAATTTTGTGCTTTTGAATAATGCAGGTAATTTCATATGCCATAAGGCTGAAAGTGTAATTCTGATACAAAAGACACCTAAGCTCAGTGCATGAAAATAGAATAGTAAACACCAAGACCTTATGCAAATGTAGAGTGACAGAAATCGTTTTGTGGTGCGGAAAGATAGATGAAAAAGATAAAGCACCCATCTGGGAATGAATGCATGCACACAGTCTCTGGCACATGCTTTGATGCATACTGAGATGGTTCACAGGTGGTAGTAGTAGTAGTAGTTGTAGTAATAATAATAATAATTTATTACTATTATGCACTTGAGTCAGTGGCAAATCAGAACAAGAAAAATATTTACATGGTGAAAATAGCAGTTGTGAATCTGACTGTCAAGTTGTCTCTCAAATGTACTTGAAAGATGTGCAGCTGGCCTCTCTTCCCATAGCATAATGACAGTTTGCATAAAGACAGACAAATTGTTTTGTTCTGCATTAACCTTCACAGCATCTAAAGCCTGAGATGCCCTCTTCAGCAGATCCTCAGCGCTCAGTGACATGAAGCTCCATTTCCTTTTCAATCATTAACAGCTGAGCTGGGAAGGTAATAGAGGTCTTCAGTCAGCAATCTGGCTGTTCTTTGGTCCAGCTGCTTGTCTCCACAAAATTTCAAGCCCAGAAATGAACTTGAATTTTATACTGTAGGGGAAAATGATATAATCGAACCACTCATATTATATTTGAACAATATAATTTATTCATTCAGGGTCATATCAAATCATTTACATTTTAAACACACTGCAGCCATTTATTTGGTTTATTTTAGCTCTTACTGATTTAGTATTAAAAAGGGAAGCTGTTCATTGTTTCAAAAAAGCAGAAAATTCCATACTTTACTTTTTATACACAAACTGGCCGCGTATTTGTTTATTTAACTGTTAAGGCCAGTTCCCACCAAAAGCAATAACTATATTGGTGTCTGCACCAACACACAATATTGTTATGTTTATTACAAGCACATGCTGCAGTTACTGTATGTCATCTGCCGCTTTAAATGCTCACGTTATTTAAAGGAGGATGAATTCTGATTGGCTGTTGATGTTTTTATTGTTTATCAGCTGGGGAAAATCATTCTGAAAGTGATTCCAACAGCATTGTGTCTCTGTGTCATTATTGTTATAGTTGTGGTGTGGACTATTTTTATAGAATTAGAATGCTTGTTAAAACTTTATCATTATAGTTATTGTACTTGGTGCGAAAGGGCCTAAACTGATTTTTTTTTGTATTAAAGATTAAAATTATTTCCTCTAAAAGTGCTCATTGTTTAGAAAAGCAGAAATTCCAAGCTTTAAGCATAATCAAAACTGTCAATAAAGATCTTACACTGTCTTCCAACAGAGAGAGAGAGATAGAGAGAGAGAGATAGAGAGAGAGAGAGAGAGAGAGAGAGTGTAGAGGGGAGGATATTTGCATTTCTTAAGCATGCCTAAGATATGGAATTGCATTTCATTTAGGGATAATGCAACAGTACTGAAGCTGAGATCAACACCATTTTCTGAAGTGTATTGGTTTAGGCCTGTATCTTTTGTAGACTTCAAAGCTCTATCTATCCTTCACTAACCAAAGCAAACACTTATCCACACCAAGCCAGATGGTTTTTTTTTTTTTGTTTTTTTTAGGAAAACATCTGTTTTCATTTGTCAAACCCACCAACACTGAACCTACTCTTCCAGCCACAGAATTCAATAACTGATGAAGACATTAGGAAAGGTTTGGATTACATAGAAAACCTCCACCCACAATAATAAAGCCACCTACTTAAGTTGGGTGTAAAGATGTGGTCTCTATATTGGTGATGTAGATCTCACATTCAATTGTCTTTTTTAGGTCTATACTGTCTATATAAATGCATATACTTTCAGAGCAAATGTTGCATCTCATAGTCTATAATGACAGCCAGTGCAGGCCCTAAAGCCCTGAGGGCTGATGCTTGCCTGTCCCATTTACTGCCCCCTCCAGTCGACATTTGGGAGATATATTGCACCGATCAGAGGTCAGGGGCATACTGGTGGCCTATGGTTAGTATAAGACAAGTATAGTGAGATAGACACAGTCATATGTTTAGCAGAAGGTAATACAGATATTATGTTGGGAATGTAATTTTGGTAAAATGACTGTAGGGAATGTTTGTTTCGCTTATCACACAAAAACATGTGTCTTCAAGTGTAGGTGATGGAAGAAAAGCCAATGAAGTGTGTAATAGAAGCACAGGCAGATTTTCAGGAGGTGGCAATCAAGCAAAGAGGCTTAACCTATGTTCTGTATCTACAGAGGATCAGGTAAGAGCAGACTATAGGTAGACATTGACATTTATAAACATGAGTGAACATATCAAGAATGTGATATATGTAGCTAAACATTCAGTTGTACTGAAATTGTTGGGATTTAGGGCAAGCCTTCCAGACAGCTAAATATCTGAATGCGTGATAGTGTTTGTAGGTTATACTGACATAGGTTGCTATGACGGTTAATGTGTTGCAGACCAGTGAGATGATATATCATATATCTATGTTGCACACATGGTTTCTGAATCATATCCTATATTGCAATACCTTGTATTAGCTGCTTCACTATAAAACTACACTCTAAGAAAAAAAAAATGACCCAGTGTACTGTTAATACTGTTAATATGAAGTAATTTTCAGTATCGATTTTACCGATATTTTGAATATTTACATAATGCCTTGTGTTTCAGGGTTGAAGGAAAATGTACTGGTAATTTTCTGGGAGGACATTACCTGTTTTCTAAAAATTTTTACATAATCTTTTATACAAAACTACCCAAGTAACATTTTATTCTCCCAGTTTATTGAATAGGGGAAATAATAATTTATTTTTTATATAACTAAGGACTCCTTATGCCTTAAAGTTACATGAAATTAAAGATACTGTAACACTGAATGTGAAAGAAACTATTTGAGCATGAAGACAAAAGTACTGGAAATATTAAAAATTGCAAATGATAAATTACTATTCACAAATGCAGAACGTCCATGTAAAAGGCACATTTATTGTAAAACTGTACTTTGCATCCTGTGAATGTTTTTTTTTATTTTTTTTATCGGGTTACAGATTTTGGTGCCTGTTTTGTTATGTTACATACATACATACATACATACATACTAACTAACTAACTAAATAAATAAATAAATTCTATAACTATAAAATGGCAAAGAATACATGTGACTATTCTGTCGCTTCTGACGCACTCAAAAATTAAATGGCACCAAAGAAGTCAATAACATCCAATGTCATCTCTTGTGGACCAAACACTATCATATTAATCAGTCATATTTGAGAGTTGCATACAGTTTCATAAATAGTGAATGGTGACTTAAATTCAGTCTGTTCAAAGCTATTGTATGGCTGCAGACCTGTAGTGTATATATCACTTTCATGACATTTTTCAAGAAAGCTGGCCACTTTATTGTCACTCCAAATAAATAAATAAATAGAATTAAATTAAAAAGTCAGTCCTACAGGTTTTTAACAGCATGAGGTTGAGTATTTTTGAGTGAAATATTCTATTAAATAGGCATGTAGGTATGTTTGTGCATGTATAAAAGAGGCTCCAGGAGCATCTTACATCTTCAACAGGAAATGTTTAAAGGCATGGGTCGAAGGACAAAGACATTAGACTAGAGGACAGAGTGACTGTAAAAAAAGGACAAAAAGCACTGAAGAGGGGTCACCTACCGCCTGCAGCATCACTTGTAAAGAGCTGTAGAGCTGTTACCCAACCAAAATAAACATTATAAGGTGCAACGAATTGAAAGGAAAGTCACAGAAAGAGAAGGAAGACTGCTGCCAAGCCTGGCCGCTCCAAGGATAACGTATAAGAGAGGATGGCCAGAGCAAGGCAATTATGTCATCACAAGCCAGAAAAGAAAAACAGATCATGAAGGACATGAATGAAGAAAATGAAAGCAATGACAGAATAGATCTCTTAAACTGTAGAGGTCAAGGATTGGCTGGTTAGCATGGCCCTGTTAACCGCTGCTGGCTGATGTTGGAACTACACCATCTGTTTCCTAATAGCATCATCTCCATTGTTGACCAGTCAAAAGCAGCGGCATTTTTTGAATACTTTTTGCAAAATTATTTTACAGTAGATGGCAGATTTAGCTTTCTCCATACACCACTATGGTGTAAAAATCAGAGAATAGTAAACATGCTACCTGTCGCAGTCCAAAAAAAAAAAAAACCCTAGACAAAACTCCAGCTTCAACATTCTGCCTAATCTAATAAACAGTGTTGGGGAAAGTTACTTTTAAAAGTAATGCATTACAATATTGCGTTACTCCATAAAAAAGTAACTAATTACGTAGTTACTTTTTATGGAAAGTAATGCATTACGTTACTTTTACATTACTTTTTAAATCTGGACAGGGCTTGCTTGTTTGTTTTTAAAATAAAAAATGTTATATTTTTGGCAAGTATAAAAGCCTTTTCACACCAAAAGTAAAATGAATAAGCCTCAGGCTGAAGGGAAAGTCAATTTACGTCTGTACAGTAGAACGCAGAAGAAGTAATTTCAACACACTTTTAAAATAAAAAAGTTCTATTTTTGGTAAATATAAAAGCCTTTTCACACCAAAAGTAAAATGAATAAGCCTCAGGCTGAAGGGAAAGTCAATTTACGTCTGTACAGTAGAACGCAGAAGAAGTAATTTCAACACACTTCAGCAATAAAAAAATACACACAAATGTTTGTCTAGAGTAAATTTTGCTTATTAGTATGGTTGAACTGGATCATCGAAGGTCAGAAGCAAAGACATTGGTTAATAGAATGGGATTAAATACATAAAGGATATTTGTGTTGTTTAACATTTAATTATTGCAGGTTCGCGTCATATTCTGAGTTGCATTATTTTTATTCATTTTGAGGAATACTGAATCTGTGTTTTTTTTTTTTGTGAGTGAGATGAATTAATGCATATTCATATTTATTTTAGAACTACAGTAACATCTGATTTCTCTCAACATGAGGACAGGAGAGCTGTCAATCAATAAATTGGAGAAAAAAAAGTAACTTGCGTTACTTATTTGAAAAAGTAACTCAGATATTCTCTTGTAAATTAAAAAGTAATGCGTTACTTTACTAGTTACTTGAAAAAAGTAATCTGATTACGTAACTCGCGTTACTTGTAATGCGTTACCCCCAACACTGCTAATAACAGACTTGTTTGTATTTCATGCTTATTTCTATGGAGCATGAGAAGTGTAACCTCACCACTTTCTACAGAAGGTCAGTGTTATCATCACATGTTGAGCATATGTGCTCTCAGTGTGGGAGAGAGGCCAGACAGGATTCGTCTGGCGCTGAGAGAACCTTAGGGCTTTGAGTCAGCGCCATGACCTAGTAAATGTGTTCATCACAACACACGGTTCCTCACCGGGTAGAAAACATGACTGCTGATTGGACCATTGATACTCATTTTCATCGTTACCATTATTCCCCAAGACTATCATCAAGTATACATGTTAATTTTGTAGTGCTCCATGTTGGTTCCAAGTTTACCAAAAGACATTCCCATTCTCTTCATTTGGTGTTCTGCATTTTGGACACTTTATTTTTCATAAAGAGCAAAAGCATTTGCAGCATAGAAATTACGACAGAGTTAACTAGTAATTTCAACAAATAAAATAACAAATTTGCAAAGGAGGAGCAGTATGCACTTTGTTGTTTGGTTGTTGAAGGGGTACCCATCATTTGGTACCTTGAGACATTATAAATTCGCAATTTCAACTTTTTAAAATAACTTATCAATTATTAATGCAAGAGTATGACATGTTAATCTAGAGGTTTTTCTTTAAAGCTTTTCTTTAGTATGCAAGAGGACCAAAGAGGATCAAATTCTGTTCTACTTTCATGTGATGTTTCTTTTTCTTTAAACCACTGAGCAAGTGATACAAAATACATTTTATAAAAGTCAGTTACAAGTCATACAAGTTATTCGTGAGTAGGACAGTGATGACAAAATCTAAACCATGTGAATAGGTACTAGTACTACTACTACTACTACTACTACTAAATAATAATAATTAATGCAACTTTATGATCAAATATACTGATAATTTATATTATTACTATTATTATTTTGTTGGTGGTATTTGATCAGGCAAGACACTTGTGGCACAAAGTGGGAAACATTTAGTAAAATTCTTTTTAAATCAATTAGAAAATAAAAATAAAAAATTACAAATAAATAATATTTAAACAATAAACTACTATTATTATTTAATTATAGAGTATTACAAATTAAGAAGGGTGAACATGAAACCAAAAATAAAACTAAATTTGCCAATAAAAGTAACTTTTAGCAATAAAGCAATCTTTACATTGCCCTAATAGGAGTTTATGTCGAAACTTCATGTTTATTTCATTTGGTAAAACTTTTCTGGGATGTCTGTGCACTTTTTGCATTCTGTCAGAAAGTGTAGTTTTGTCTCTATTTTATTTTGGGTGCACCCTATCAAGGTGCTTCTCAGTTTCTGTTTTTTTTTTTTTATCTGCCAAGATGTTTTGTGTTTTTAGGGCCCTAAAGCATTGCATTTTACTTTGTTGTTGTGTTTGAGTTTTCCGATGGCTGATATATTATCTACCTTTTTTTTTGTCTGTGTCTATTTTCGTATGCCTTCGGAGAACCTGAACAACAAAACTTCAACTGTTCTTAGGTGAGGTCATGAGGAGTTCAAAGCTGTTTAATGAGTTCTCAAGAATTCATCCAGGCATTCAACACTTCAGCCCCAATTCATCAAGAACCTGCTACTGTTGAGTTAACATGTTGACTTGTAAATTAATAATCACTTGTGAAAGACATGTCTCCGGATTCTGGCAACTAGAGAGCGAACTTCACTCACACAACCTGCTCATTAGCAGTGATAAGTGGAGCACTCATCATGTGGGATTGCACACTGTCGCACAGCACTCGCTCACATACTCTCCAAGAGCAGCTCTTTTATTTTTCCTTTCCCTTATTCTTTTGTTCTCATGTGTTTCTGCAGTGTATTTTCTCCCTCTCTTGTTTAATTACATTTCCAAATAACAATACCATGACAAGAAGAAGAAGAAAACTACACAAAGGGAGAAAATATATATTTTTGCAATATTATTTTTAAATATACACTAGCATTCAAAAGTTTGGGGTCAAGATTTTTTTTTGAAGAAATTAATACTTTTATTAAGCAACAATGCATTAAACTTATCAAAAGTGACAGTAAAGACTTTCATATTGTTACAACTGTTTTTTTTTTTAACATTTGCAGTTATTTTGAACTTTCTATCAAAGAATCCTGAAAAATGTAACAACCATATTAAGCAGCACAACATTTACAATAACATGTTACTTGAGCACCAAATATAGTGGAATGATTTCTGAAGGAGCATGTGTCACTGAAGAAAAATTAAGCTCCGCCATCACAGGAATGAATTAGTTTAAATTATATTAAAATAGAAAATAGTTATTTTAAATTGAAATAATATTCCACAATATTACCGTTTTACTGTATTTTAGATCAAATACATGCAGCCTTGGTGAGCATAAAGGATTCAAAAACTTAAAAAATCTTCCAAACTTTTAAAGCATGTATGTAACCTAGCTTATAGAAAACTACCACATAAAGAAAAGCCTTGGGATGAGGAGACAGACAACTCATACAATAAAGCTTTAAATCAAATTCACCTTTCTACCCTCTCTGTCTATTGCTATCCAAGTTTTTATGTAGTTACTGGACAAAGTGTTAAAACTGTTAGAACGTGAGAGCCAGGTTTAATTTCATCAGACCTGTGAGAACGAGAAAAGGGAAGAGAGTTGAGTGTCCTTCTGCTCTGATGAAGCTGTGACAGACACAGATGGCTGCCTGGTTACATCCCAACTGGCTGACACTGAAGGCGTCCTCTGCATTGGCTCACCTCTGATTACCACTTTCAGAAAATAAATGTGTTTATCAGAGAACATATGAAGGAAAGTTGGATGTACACACTTACGACCGGCCCAGCAAAAGCTCAAACACTGGGAACTTTTAAATGGAATAGTGAGTCATAATGTACTCACCGTCATGGCGTTCCAAACCCATATGACTTTCTTTATTTCTTCTGTGGAGAACAAAAGGTGAAATGTCTTCCTCCTGTTGTATTATGCTGAAGAAAAATGGATTGGAATAACATGAGGAAACAATAACAGAATTTTAATTTCGGAGTGAACGTTCACTTTAAAACGAATCGCCTAACATCCCTGCAAGCAAAACAGCTAATTATTAATGAGATCCCAAATGCTCTGTGAAGAAAACAGATGCTAGTACTAGGGGAGTCTTTCCCATTAATACTTATTAGCCTCTGGCTAATCAAAAGCTACCAAGTTATGTGAAAACACCAGTGTAAAAGCATTGTTAAAAGTGGTTGTTCATGTCACTCACCTTCAGCATAACATCCCCAAGGTAGACAGAGCAGTTGGTCATGTCAGCGGCAAGTTTTGTGTGTGTGTGTGTCTACATCTGTTATTCCCACAGTTGCTTCTTCCATCATACACGTGGATCAGGAGAAACGTACACATAATAAATATGTGATTATTTTGCATATTTTAAAAAGCCTTATTACCACCAGCATGAAGCTTTTAAAATATCTCATATATTTTATAAATAAACCATTGCCCTGGTGAGATAATCAGTGTCAAACCGTTGACAGATTCCCCCCAGCTACTTCGGTTTTCGACAAATCTCAAATGATGCTTCCCTGAAGTTCATTAAAATTGCACAAAACCCCCTGTATAAAATAACAATTTAAACATGTCTCCTGCCATTTTGCAATAGCGCCGATGGAAATGTTGATCATTAAAGCTAAATTTCCTTGCACTGTACATTTATGTAGTTGAGGAATACTTCTGCCTTGGCTTTAAATGGCCCACAAATGAGCCCTTGGATTCCTCCAGAGGGGGGCTACTTTTGCAGAGGTTGATCGAGGGTGTGCCCACAAGGCATATAATGTACTTGAGGGTTACTGGGGCTCTAATCACTGGAGAGAGTGATGCTGGAGAAGAGCTGTGTGTAGTCTCAGAGCTGATCAGCTATTCACTGCCTGTGTATTGCAGTGAGGGAACTCTCTGACCTAGTTGGGTATTGCCTTCAGTGCTGCTGCTAATGAGTAGAGATGTCACAGGCTGTTGCCCACATCCCAATTAGCCCTGCTTCTGCTTCAAATCAAGGAAAACTCTGTTTAACAGACAACAGAGCTGCGGTCAAAGATTCCATGAGAGGCTACTGCAGATTAAAGAACTGAGGATATCAGAATTCCAGTGGTTTACAATGGCTGATAACAAGCAGGTAATCACAGCCGTGCTGATACTCCCAAAACAGCATAATTGTGAGTGTGATACTGCTTTTATGTGGCAGTTCAATCAACAAGAAGACAACAGTGTGTAGCTTAACTTACATTCAAACTAAATATTCCAGGTTACTCTGTTTTGGATCCACCAATGAAAATAGTTCCAAACAAAGGCATGGCAGAATTAAGCATTTCTGACGCCAGGCAACATAAAAGGTTGGTTCATGATCAATTCGTTCACATTGTGTTACTCAAACTAGAAGATGCGGTTGTTTTTTTGTGATTTACCTTTGGCTGAATTCTAAAGATTTCCTAATTCAGAATATTGCACATGTGAACGTGCTTTGGAAATTTGGTATCAAAGTATAACATTTCAATTAAACTCAAATAAACGAACTGACTTGAATAAAGATTTGCTGAATGAGATCAAACCAATAAAATTATTCGATTTTCCCATCACTAACACACAGGAGTGGTGAGTGAACGATTCAATTATTTATTTTAAAAAATACACTCTGGAACACGCAAACAAAGAAAAAAGAAATGTGAGAGAACTTAAAATGGAGGAAAACATTGTGAACTGTTAGCTAAACATGTTAACAAAAAGTAATACAAAAATACTAATACAAAAATAACTTTTTACATTTAAATTTATATATGAATTAAGTATATTAATATTGTTGCAGTATTCATCTTTTTGCTAAAGGCTACCAATTGTTTTCTGTTTCGAATTGTTTTTGTTATAATGTAGTCTTTTTCTTAGCATAGTTTTCAGCTGATATACAGATCAGCAGATGTTTCAGCTCAAATTAATATTTCATGTCTGCATATTTATTTATTCAGGTAACCATGTATTGAGTGAGATAATGTATATTCAGTTGGTAATTATCATGAAATAAACTTATTTAAGGTAATACAACACCCTGATCACACTGTTAAGGACCAGACACACAATGCTTTTCGTTCAGTTGCCTTCCATTGATGCGCATGTGAATGCAGGAGATGCAAAATTTGAATTACGCTGCATTCCAAAGCAGAAGATCAGTGTGGCTTTTTAGCTGAATTAAAATAACTAAATCTGCAGGATTGGTACATTGCAGTAAAATGAAGTAGATTACATAATTTAATATTTTGGATGTATTATATGTATAATTCTTTTTTTTTTAAAGAAGCCAGAGTATGTGATGCCATATTAAGCTTGTGACACTAAAACAAATTCCTTGTATGCACAAGCATATTTGGCAATAAAGCTCTTTCTGATTCTGATTCTGATTACGACTGTTGTAGTGTCCCTAGAAATTTAATGTGCACAAAGTCTGACTGCACCTTTAGTGTTTATTTTGCAACAATGACCAGTTGACCATACATTGTCCATTACATATGTTTCTGCTAGCATTCACCAGCTTTCACTATAATGTGCAATTCTGCAGAGGAAGCACTGCAGTCAGCCTCTTTGTCTCCTTTGTCTCCTGCACTGCACAAACCTCTCTCCTCTCCTAGAGGGACCCAGAGAGAAGAACGCTCAGAACGAAAGGTTCTTTCCCACTCATACACACAAACTCAACCAAAAAGCACACAAAAGACAAACAGAGCAAAGAGAGCAGAAATATGTACATATCTCCCATGCTGTTTCATGGTTTTTATCAGATATGGCACACCAGGAAAGCCGCAAACTACATTATACTTAACACAAAATTAAATCTTGGCCATGTATTGATGTTTTCACAATGCAATTAATTCTGATTTATCGCGTTACTTGCTCAAGGATCTACAATAATCACCTTGAGAAACTCTAAATTGTCCTGTCTATTTTAAAAGCATTCCACATTCAATACACCTCTTTAACTACAAATTATTTTGTTACAGCTGCATTGCAGCAACTGAGTTATCGGCAAAATGACTTTATCAACTACCATAATAGGTACGGAGGTATTAAAATGCAAAACTGATCCAAATATGTCAAGGTTCGTAATGCAGAGAGAAAACATCAATAAACAGTAGGTCTGTGTCCTAATATGAGGAATGTGGTGCAAGGCTCTCATATAATGGCCTGCTACCGCTCCCAGCGTGAGTGTGGTTATACATTTCAGAGATCCAAGAAAATTATCTTTGATGATAAGCAGGCCTTCTCAAACATGTTCTGCACTATTTATTTCCACCAAGATGCAGAGGTTATATTTCATTCACTTATTCTCAATAAAACTTATCTGAGACACAGATAAGAGCTGAATGCAGAAAGAGAGAGAGAGATAGGCAGCAGGAACCCAGTAGATTTCTTGGCTTTTTCAACTTCAGAGAAAGACAAAAAGATAAAAGGAGGCTGTACAGTTAGCCATTGGAGACCACCACAAAAGCGCAAACTCTCTTCCATCTCTGCTTCAGTGATGTATTATGGGGAGATCCTATAGTTTCTTTGTTCAAGAACAGTGGGTTAGTAAAGAGTTCTTTGAAATACTATCCATTGTGAGACTTTTGTGTTGGTGAAACACAGCAAACATGTGCCATATGGGTAAAATGACCTAATTATTACTTGTTAAAGTATTTTAATATGGGTCAATGATCACAGACCCATATGAAAATATTTTAAGAAGTAATAATTTTCAAAATGCACTTTTGTATTTATAATGGTTTATGGTTTGAAAACTTTTATGCCATTTCAAGAAAGGTTTAATTTAATGAATTAGGTGCACTCTTAAAAATAAAGGTTCCAAATGGGATTTTTTTTTCACAGTAAAAGAAACGTTTTGGATTTCCTTAAATAAACTTTCAGTGAACAGTTATTAAAAGAACCATTTTAATAATCTAAAAAAAATAAAACACTTTTATACAATGCAAAGATTGCATGGATATAATTTTTTTTTTTCATGGAGCCATAGATGCCAATAAAGAACCTTTATTTTTAAAAGTGTGGTATAAACATCAAGTAACAATACCTGTGAATACAAACAACCTTAATTATTATATGAAATTTGTTTTTTACATTTCTCAGAGTTAAAAGTATTTCCCACATTTTCCACATTCCATATCACAAATTATTAATTCATTACTTTCATTTAGTTTCAACCTGAACTAACCAAAGGAAGCATCAAAGAAAATTTCTGTTCAGAAATGAAAAACCTGTTCCTCATAGAAAAGGTGGATTGTACAAATTGCCTTTTTTATGTATTTTTGAATATATTAACAGTCAGGACAAAAACTGTCATTGTCCATAATATCTTAGATATTAATATCTCTACCTAGCATTGCAATCAGGGCATGTCTTTCTTCATGCATGTCAACAATCAATCGTCAATCATGTGATAAATGGTTTCCCACGATTGCAAGTGCTGTGCAAGTACATTTATGCCGCCTCTGTGCGTTGAAAAGTCTGTGTGTATTATGTGTGTTCGTTTGTAATGAGATCACACAGAGGAGTTCTTGCATTAAAGCTCAGCTTTTGCATTTAATATTCGAAAATTACACTCTCAGCTCACGCTGTAATGCTCCAGGGATGTTTTTCCCTTGTCACCACCTTCCTCCTCTCTCTCTCTCTCTCTCTTTTTTCATAAGAAGCATTTTCTCACAGTCTGTACTGGGTCTCGCCATTACTTCAAAGGCCCTGATTGTCATTAGCGGAGTCTGCGTTATGAATATTACATCTGTGGCGTGAGGCAGCGCTGTGCCGCATAACCTGCCTCGACAACCGCATCAAATATTTAACTAGGTGACTGCAGGCATTCGTGTGTGTGTGTGTGTGTGTGTGTGTGTGAAAGAGAGAGAGAGGCTGGCTTTGAATGAAGGGAGGGTGTTTGTAGGGGTCGAGGGTTTAAGTCGTTCATCATTTACATGGGATTGCTGATCCTGACAGCAGCCGCCACCTCATCATACCACTTATGGAAATGAAAAGAACGAGACAGAGAGAGATGGTGGCAGAAGGTTAGGGGACAGGGAGGAGGGTGGGCCGAAGGGGTTTGTTTTAATCAACTTGCTGTATCAAGCTTACTTATGCAAACAGGCCCCTGTGTGAATGAGATGTGGATGATATCCCTGACAGAATGTCAAACAGTGCTGAGATAAACTGATAGTTGAGATGTGAGAGTAGATTCCGTTGTGAATTAATGTAACGGTCAGGTTAATCATGCACACATCGGGGAATCGGGCCAATATTTGATCATTTATGGAAGCAAACATAGTACTGCTGCATAATGTAACCGATTGCTTCTTGAGTTCATTGGATATAGAACATCATACACTTTCATACAGTATAGAATAATTAAGATTTTATTTCATGTTTTTGAAAGAAGTCTCTTATGCTCACCTAGCCTTTGGGGTAAGTTTGGGGTAAGCAAGATATTTTTTTAATTCAGCAAAGACTCATTAACCTGAAATGGGACAATAATAATGTTACAAAACATTGTTTTGTAACATTTATAATGTCACAAAAGATTTCTATTAAAAAAAATGCTGTTGAAACTTCTATTCACCAAAGTTTTCGACTTGGTTATGCAAATTAGTTTTTTTTGTTCTATTTAGTATAAATGTTCTATACTCTAAATCAGTGGTCACCAACCTGTTTAGGCCCAAGATCCCTGACCTCGGCCTTTATGGAAGACAAGATCTACCTATTGAAGAATTGATAGAAAAAGACATCCCAGATTGTGCTTCAAATTTGAGGCCTTTTACTTAGTATTTTAATTAGTGATGCGCCGATCATAGCTGATTCAGAATTCAGATTTTCTTTTCTTTCTTTCTTTTTTTTTTTTTAACTAGCAAATTGCATTCCGATACTGATACTGATTTTTAAGCAAATTTATTTATTGGCTATTTGCTTTATAACAAACAAACTGGCTTTAAACAAAAATATCTAGCCATTTGAAATTAGAGGTAACCACTGCATTTTAATCATGATCTGCACGGGCAGTTGTTTTTGATTTGATTTAGATTAATTTCAGGATTTTGGGGTCGCTTCAACCCGCGGACATGAACAACAACCCGCGGCAACAGTGTTAAGTAGCCCAATTCTGCGGGAAAACCACGGATTTGGCAACACTGCGTATGAACCGACCGCACTATAGCGTTTCCCTGTTTACCACTGTAAACAAAGCAGAGTTGCGCTTTATACGGAGAAGAAAATGCCATTGCCATCGAAACTTTTCTCAAGACAGTACCCTTCAGTGATTCATTAATATAACCCCATGAATGTAATGCATTTTTGTACTTATTTTACTGTTTTTTCGGGATCTACTGGGACAGTGATAAAGCTCTACCAGTCGATCGCGATCGAGGGGTTGGCGACCACTGCTCTAAATGATACTGTTACCCTGATTGTTGATTGTTCGTTCACTCATATAAAATCCTTCCGTTGTTTTTGAATGTGCAAAAATAAGCTACACTTTGAAAGTAGCTTCTCAAGCACTGTAGTATTCTGAGTAGAGAAACAGGAGAATTCATGTGATACATTCCACAAGGAATACATTTATGTGCTGCTTTGGCGTTCTAGTTGTAAAAAAAAAAATCTACTACATAAACTACATACATGTTAGTGATAGCTATATTAAAGTCTGCTTTATCTCATGCACTCTCCCTTCTCCAGAAAAAAAACAAAAACAAACATCAAAAGCAAAGTAATTGGGTCAAACTCCAAAGCAGAAAGGGAGAACGAAAGTGGAGGCAAGGCAAGGCATACAATTGAATTTGTGTGTAGTTGGGTACTTTGGTGAATCTCGTTAATTATTTTCAAAGTAATTTATTTGGTTGCCGTCAGAAATTAAATGCACTGAAATAGATTAACAAAATGGCTTTAGCTGAGGTTCTTACATTTTAATACAAACGCGTGACAGCCTTAACTATGCAGATCCTCTACAGTGTAAGGAGTCATTGCTGACTGTTTCCCTGAGGCAGTTAATATGCCAGGTGTTGTTGTAAAATCGGTGAAATCTGTCAGCTAGATGATGCCTAAGCTGCTTCTCTCTGCACTCATATTACATTAGCTCTGCGACTGCTCTCTTAGATCCCTCACTCAGCATTCTGGGGTTTTCACCCAGAAAAATCGAATTAACATGGAACTGTTTACAATGCCAAGTCAGTTAAACATAGGCAAATTACTATTGGATATACTGATGGTTATTTATAGTAAATCAAATATTATACATTAAAGTAATATAAAGAAATACTTTATAATTTTGCTGAATTATTTAAAGGAAGCATATCATTTTTAAAATAATTTTTTATATAATTATTGTTTATTTTTTTTAAATAATTGATTATTTTCCATGATCTCTCTGATGCTAAAAAATATATTTTTTATTTTTTTGCTGTGCCTTTGAGAAGCACCCCCTTGGCATGTGAAATAAACAACACTGGGGTCAGATCAGGTCAAATGTTGTTGTTAACTGCTCCATCCTTCAATAAGAGCCTCTTTATGACAGGTTTTACAGTCTGTACTGAAATATGCCTTTGCAAACTTTTCAAATAAGACTGACAAGATTTTTTTGAACTCTTTATACATCTTATAAATGTAGTCCCAACAACTTAAACCATGTATTCTAAAAGAATATTCAACATTATGAATGTTATTTGCCCTTAAAAAGAAAGAATTATAAATTTTATAAAATTTTTTAAAATAAATTAATCTTTACTTTACTAGTGTTGTATTTAAAATGTTCTATGTACTCTCCCAATTGTGTTTATATATATATATATATATATATATATATATATAACTTGTTTGATGCTTTCATAGTACAGTGAACTCAGTGTACTACAGTGAACTCTTACAATATCTCAAAATATACAAGGAAATTTTGATTTCCAAGATGGTAATACATCTTATGCATCTCAAAGGGGAATAAATCATTTGGTACTGAAGGGAGCTATTGAAAGTCAAAGTCTGAAAGTCAGATTTAACAAAAAAATAAAAACACATGACGTGAAAGAGAGAGGGAGGCTCTGCCATTTCCATCCGACAGTATACATTAATTATTTCTCTTTGGAAAGTAGAAATAGATTTATTTGAAGGTAAAAGCCAAATAGCTAGGAGCGCTCTAGGCTTCATGTTTTCTTAATGCAAGACTATTTACTGAAGTTGATGTCAGGTAAGCTAAGAAGCTCCCCAGGCCAGTTTGAGCGCAGAGGGCTTGTGTCTAATATTAGAACCTGTCTAATAAAGAGAGCAGGTCAGGGCCATAGGTAAACATATAGCTCCCATAATCCCGACCGAAGAGGACACAGGGAGCAATAAGTAAAAAATAATGGTAAAAAAAGGGGGAAAGACACAGACAACAGAGCTAATAATCTCAGTATTGCAATGAATGTGGTGAAAAAGCCCATCCATCTTTAGGTTTGGGGTCAGTGTACTTATGCTGTCAGACAAAGGGTCATTGCGAGAAGGGATGGGAATGTGGTTAGGTAATGTTGCCTTTGTGGCGGCCCTTGGGGCAAATATGTGTCAAGTGTGTGTCTGTGTTTATGTACCTCATTTTTCAATCAGGAAACAAATGTGACACATTCTGGAAAACACAGATGAGCTTTGTTTTTACAGTGCAAGTACAAAGAATATCTGAAAGTCTGCTACTTAAAAGAACAGATTGCCCGAAAACTAATATTTAACATTTTAAATTGACACACCTTTTCGTTCCAAACCCATGTGACTTTCTTTCTTCTGTCTAATGCAAAAAATACTGAAGATGGATTGTGCTGGTTCTTTTTTTATGGGTAATGAAGCTTTCAGGCTTCAACACAGGACACAAAAGCCCCATAAAAACAAAGAGGCTGTATGATTGCAGAGGACTTGGAAGAAAGCACTTGAGTCATATGGACCACTTTTATGTTTTGTGTCCTTTTTGAAGCTTAAAAGCTTTAGTTTCCATTAATTGTTATTGCTTGGAAGCAGCAAGGAAAACAATCTTCAGCATTTCTCCTTTTGTGTTCTGACTTCTGAGAGAGTCACACAGGTTTGGAATGACAGGAAGTTGAGTAAATAATGACAGTTTTTGCATCTTTAGGTGTACTATTCCTATAAGACATAAAACTGTTTCGATATAAGTGTTTTTTTCTGCTATTGTCCTTTTTGTGGTCCCAAAGATACATAGACCTCACATGGCATACTGCTGACCCTACATTTACATCTATATGAGACCATGTCAATCTTTCGATTCAATATCATGTCGATCATGTTGAACTGTGTGCCGTCAAACTTACATAATCATTTCAATAGTACTTCAGTGAGTCTCTGACTTAAATAAATGTGACCCACTTAAATATAATTCAGTCACCACTGATCATGGCTCACTCCTGTAGTGCTAAGCCCCTCTGCCAGATCTTTATACTCCATTCAATCAACTTCAATTACAGCTCATATATTCCAGGAAATCCATTTAATGGCCTGATGACAAGACTTAACTGAATTTATCCCTTAAATTTAAGGTTTTAGAATTTAGTCCAGACAACTTACACAATGTATTCTCAAAGAATATTGCACATTATGCACATCATTTCCCTTAGAAAGGGAAACCATAATATACTTGTATCCAAATTTTCAGAAATCTTCAATGAATAAAATAAATTTTTTGCAGTTTTATGAATGTCCTGACATTTTTTATAAATTTATTGCATCCTCACTGGATAAAAGTATTAAAATAAATTAAATCTTACTGAATAATATAATGTAATGTAATGTAATATAATATATATCACTTCAAAAATTTGCAGAAGACAAATATACAAAATGTCATTCTACAGTCAAATCTTCCACTATTGATCTTTCAAGGCTCTGATTGAGAGCTTTCAATGATCTGATTATTACCTCTCCTCAACACCTGCCATCAAATCCATCATGGGAGGCAGAGATGTTGCCTCACACATTGATGTGTTTTGGCTGTAGAGGACTGACAAGTAACCGGCCTCCATAGATCCTTCAATGATTAGCTTATGTAAATGTCATGGAGAAAATTCACACATGCACACATGTACACACAGAGGGGGCGCACCTGCGTGTAATGGCTTTCCCACAAATGATTTTTAATTGCTTTACAGGAAGACACCTGCACTGGTTCTTAATGCAGCAAGACATTAAGATCATCATTATCACACGGAAACATATTAATGGTCCCAAGACAAATAGCCCAGAGAAATTGCTTTGGCCAATTGGTCTTTGTATGTGACACTTTATATTGAAGTACATGTTCAATTATCTTTGGTAATTGTCCTTTTTTTCTTTTCACATAGAAAAAGAAATGATGTCCACTCATTATTGTAACAACAGGGCACAGAAAAAATAGCGCACCAAATTACCAGTTCAGTATGAACTACTACCTTATTTCTTCTGTGTTTAGTATTTTCAGCCTGTAAATATAAAGGTCTGCAAGCTCATTTCACAATGTTTGCTAAAAGCGATCATAAAAAGCATCAGACCATAGCACAGTTTCGATTCCCAGTCACTTTTTTAATCACTACTGGGTTAAAAGAATTTGAGCACTCAGAACTTCCAGTAAGCTGTGACAATTCCTCCGGCTTGATTTCTCTACAATCTCCTGCCACCCTCCTCTCCTGCACTGCTTTACAGTGTAGAAGATTAAGCAGTTGGGTTTGAGGCTGTGCCTGTTGGCTGTTGTACTGAGAGAAATCAATAAGGATCAGTGCTGTTAGCTTATAGGCCAGCTAATCCTTATCTCAACAAGCGCATATCCTTCAGTCTGCTTCACCACTAACTCCTAACAATCACTAGTCCAGCCAAATGAATGAGGGAGCACACCAAAGTGACTGTGGCCTTTAGGCAAGTGAGGCCTGGTATTGATCCAGTACAGTTTCTAGACAACACCGCTGGGTATCAGAGAACATAATTCAAACAGCATCTACACAAGTCTTCACCCCAGATCCACCAATTTCTGGGACGAGGAACTATATCAACCCCTCGGCATCTTATTAATAGTGTTCAGGGCCTGGAGGACAAGAAACAAACGTTTCCTGTTTATGTTCAATAGAGAGGAATCATGATCTGGAGAGTAAGTCTGATAATGAAGTCTATATATGTATACACCACTGTTGAAAAGTTTGAGGTCAAACAGATTTTTTTTTTTTGAAAGACATCAATACTTTTATTCAGCAGCGATGCATTAAATTGATCAAAAGTGGCAGAGAAGACTTTTATGTTATGTCAAATAATTAAAAAAATATGCTGTTCTTTGCTGTTCTATTCATCAAAGAATCTTGAAAAATGGTGTCCTGTCCACAAAATATTATTACTGTTTTCAACATTGAAAATTATAATAAATGTTTCTAAAGCATTAAATCAGCATTTTAGAATGATTTCTGAAGGATCAGGTGACACTGAAGACTTGAGTATTGCTGAAAATCCAGCTTTGCCATTACAGAAATAAATTACCTTTTAAAATATACTCTAATAGAAAACAGTTGTTTTACATTTTAAATATTTCATAATATTACTGTATTTACTGTATTTTTATTAAATAAATGCAGTCTTGGTGAGCATAAGAGACTTATTTCATCGCACACCTTTTGGACAAATCTGCCACAAATATTTGGACAAATGTGCCACAAAAGTACCACAAATACTGCCTAAACACAATACTGATTTTGTGCACTTTATTTACTGTACCAATATTTTAAATTGGCCTTTGAACTTAGCTTTATTGCATGGCAAAAAAAAGTGTTACCTTGCCAAAGCACTGACAGAGCCCACTGATCTAATGGCGTTGTTGAGCGCTCCAAATGCAAACTTTGCATGCAACAATCAGGCAGCAATTGACAGCACTCTGATCTAGTGGCATACAGGCATCGTCAGATTGACAGTACTCTAGCCCAATAATGTTGGGGGATCCAGTGGGGGCAGTCATATTTCAGGGTGACCCTGCCACTCTTTATCACAACCCTGCTAAAAGTGCCAGTACGTGCGCTCATTGGCGCCCCTTCAGCTGGTGGCGCCCTAGGCGACCGCCTAGCTCGCCTATGCCTAGAAACGGCCCTGCTGTACATATATAAACATAATACATATAACATAACAAAACATAACATAATACAGCAATTTTTCTAGACTTACACTAGACTACACTAGACACTAAACTAACACACACACACAAAACTAACAAAAATACATTTACAATATATAATAACATATAACAATATTTATTTCCACAAATTCCAATGTTATTTTAAATTAAAATTTAATTGTATAATAAAATATAACATATTCAAAACATTTATTATAGTTATACAGTATAGTCAGTTTGTTGAAAAGGAAAAGGAAATCATTTAATGATTATAATGACACCATTTAATCAAAGTGTTCAATCAGCAACACAATATTATAATTCTACCTGCTCTTAGGATACATAGAGATACATAGAAGACACTGAGGAATTGTCCTTTTCTGCTGTCCCTCCACACCCGTCAGTGTAGTGTAGTAGGATAGGAAATGGTGTCCAGCGGGGTGTGAAATTTGGCTTGTGAAGAGATGAGGTCGAGATAAGGGGCCCAGATCTAGAGCCTTGATGGAAGGTGTGCTTGGAAGAAAAGACTTAATTTAGATGGGATACAGGGCTGAGCAAGGGGAAAAGTCGAGTGGAGGAAAACGAAGTCTGATGGACCCAATGTGGCTGGGATTTTTCAAAGCCTGTCCACTTTGAGCACCTGGAGTAATGCAGCCCATTTGTCTCAGCAGGTAAGGACCTGCCATGGCTTCCTCTCGGGCTGTCCACCGACACTTCTATTTGCTATGCAAGGCAGGTCATCGCCGTTCTCCCAAGAGATTGGGGCAGCGAACAAGACGGAAGATTGAAGAGCTGAGGAAGTGGGGAAAACAGCAAGCGAGGGCGAGGGAAGTGGGAGGGACAGGAAATATGAAAGTTCTACGTACCTATTCGTACCATGTCGACACTAAGTATTACCTTGCCGAGATAGTTTCTAATACCACTGAGAGACTTAATCTGCTGTCAATCTGATACAGCAAGGGGACTCTCGCCCTCATTTTTTAACCCCACACCCTGCTGAGCTGCGTAGAGTTAATAGCCTCCCAGCAGCAGGAGCCCAGACGGGGGTGAGGAAAGAACGGGACAGGAGGGGAATGAAGAAAGATGGAAGAAAAGACTCACTAGGTCATTATGCATCTTCTGAAGCTTCCAGGGATCATCTTTGCACACATTTTGACATTGTTTGGTGGAGCCATCGATCAGGGTGGAGAAAGCTCAGAGCCGTACCAATGCCACCAAACAGGTGAAGCTGGGAGAAAATACAAGAGACGATGGTGATTGAAGATGATGATCGAGGCCGTACCAGGTCACTTTTAATCAAACTCCTGCCCCATACTGCGCCTCGATGACACTGATGATGATGATGATGATGATGATGATGACGATGGTGTTGACGATTATGATGATGTTGATGATGATGATGCCCACCATTGGTGAAGTCTGTCCCTTTGGGCAGCATGCTGACAATTTGAGAATGCCCAAAAACGGTCAATCAAACCTGACAACTTAGTTCCTGACTCGCACAGATGGCTTTGCACCATATACCCAGTTCAATCCCAAATGCTCCAAATTAAAACCAGACCCTTTCAGCTCCGCTTGATGGGATTGAGTGCATCGAAAACACCCTTGAGGTGATAGCGGCTTGCTCGGTTCACTCACGCTCACATACAGCTGGGCAGAGCTGTAACATAACGGCGGCACCGCAATAAAGTCATCGAAAGCCCCCTGAAGTCCTATTCATAATTAAAGTTTTTATTAACAGCTGTCGCGGGTACAGGAAGGCCAACGGGTAGTTGGTTGACCTTTCCGAAAGCGATTTCTTGAGTTATGTGCTGTAATCGCAAGCGGACCACAAATCAACAAAAACCAAGGTTATGATTCTCACAAACATGTTCGGGTTTGTGCCACGTTGTTAGTTTTAAATGGGCTCTGGAGCTCAACCTGCAAGACTCCTTGTTTGAAATTTGTTGCTCTCGTCCCATGATGCCTTGGGAACATGACATGACTGGGGCAATTAATGCCTGATGAATTAGTCATCACCCTTGCAGCACTATTAATATGAGAGGTTAGCATCTGAAATTAATGGTATGGAATAGCTCAATCCACAATTTAAGTACCATAGCCATCCAAAGGAGAGGTGAAGGGGGAGGTTTGGCTCTGCCTTGAAGCGTAATGAAGGTGGTGGTTGAACATGCAGAGGTAGTGAGATGTTTTAGTGGCTTGTGAAATGCAAGCGGTGGAGCCAGACTGGTAAAGTTTTCTGCTTGGCTGGTTCACGCAGGCTGGATGTAGGAGTACAGAACAAAAGAGCAGTGTGCGCACACAAGAAAACAGCTGGCGCTTAGCACACTTGGCACATATGGTGATACACAGAAACAGGCATGCACACATATGCAGACCTATATTTTTATATCCACTGTTTAATATGCAAAGAAAAACCTTTTCTCTTTTAAATCATAATATATCCATATTATTTATTTAGCACAGTGAATGCAAACTGAATTATACATTACACAACCCCATCTTTAATGAACCATAATGAAGTGTAATTTAACATTGATTGCCCACTGCATTAAAAATGAAAAACTGGTAGGGTCAATGACATGGTTCTCATCTGGATGGATTCATTATTTAAAAATATATAAAAACGCATTTCATACAATGAATTTGATGAGCATGTTTTAATTTTTGAATTAACATTAATTTTGTTATTATTATTTTTTAATGAAAATGTCAGGGTGAACTGCACTGATATCATAGTAAACGAAAACTCATTAAAAGAATACAAATGTTAAGGAAAAACACTTTATTAAATAGCTCTGCATAATCTTTTAAGTTATATACATATAACATTTTTATTCTTTTAATGAGTGAGAATAATATATTATTTCCATTAAAATA
>NW_015555925.1:86986-89426 GCF_001515605.1 Sinocyclocheilus anshuiensis | reverse complement strand
TTTTAGGGGGCCCTTGGCTTTTGGGGGCCCAAGGCGGTTGCCTACCTTTGCCTAATGGGTAAGTCCGCCCCTGGTTACAGCACATTAAAATTGAATGACTCAAAAATGTAATTTTCTATAAAAATGGTTATAAAAGTTTTTTTAAACCATAAAAAAAATCAACATTATTACAAAGAGAAAATGACTGCTCAAATTATTATTTTTTAAAAATAAAAAATAATTTTTATTATTGGTGAATACTTCTATTCACCAATAACACATTAAATTTAACAAAAGTGACAGTAAAGACATGTATAATGTTACCAAAGATTTCTATTTTAAATAAATGCTTTTTTTTTACTCTTACTAAAATAATCCCGAAAAAAATGTATCATGGTTTTCACAAAAATATTAAGCAGCACAACTGTTTTCAACATTGATAACAATAAGAAATGTTACATAAACACCAAATCAGAATATTTAAATGCATTCTGAAGGATCGTGTGACACTGTAGACTGGAGTAATGGCTGCTGAAAATTATTTGTAAGAATATTTATTTGAAAGAATATTTTACTATATTACAGATTTTTCAAATAATCAAATAAAGACAGCCTTGGTGAGCATAAGAGATGTCTTTCAAAAACATTATACCAACCCCAAAATTTGAATGGTAATATACATTTCTTGGCACTTGGCACTATTTTTTTTTCTTTTCATTATCGAGGACACTCTAATGACTCTTGTCATTTATCAATTACCATAACAATTAAGTTAAAAGTTCAGTTTCCGTTATTAACTACACTGCAAAGAGCAGTTACCCACTACAAGCAAGATTCATTTGGAAAGCTTTGTAACTGCACTATAGCTGCCAATGCTCCACTGCAGTTAAAAATGAGAACATATGAAGGCAGAAGTCAGACTGGGTCAGTACTTAAGTACAGGCCACCATGTGATGAATTTGTTATATAGCCTACTGTTTAGAGTTTCTCTTTCCTGCTATCAGTGCCGGATGGGCTAAAAACCTATTTAATCCCCTCCTGCCCTTTTCCTACCTATTTCATACCATGGCCTCTATCATCTTAATGAGAATTCTTTATGGCAGAGGAGTGGATGTATTTGCAGTGTCCGACTATAATGAAACCACAAAGGCTTGATATTGGGCCACACACACATACAGATCAAGCATCAGGCAGTGGGCTGTAAAACAGCTGTGATTGAGTTAAATCTAACCCAACCTGACACCACTTTTTGCCACCATCCTGTGAAATTTAAACTAATCTGTGTTGTTGGTAAGGAAGGCCTCCCCTGGGCATTCATTCAGCACACTATGGGCACACATACATCCATACATTACTAATAAACATGCACATCTTCTCACCCCCATAAACATAGCAGCCCGACTTTCACTGTGTTCTTTGCAATCTCATCACAGCCAATTGCTGTAATCCATCTCAATCTGCAACCTCTGGCCCACTCTGTAGCTCTCTAATGAGGACTGTGGGTCAGGCCTCATTCAGCACCCCATCCCCCGTCTATACCCAAGCCATGATTCCCCAAACCGACGTGTGCCCCCGTAACAGCAAATTCACGAGGGACGTTCTTGAACGACTTATATCCATATAAGCCAGAAGCAAGCAGCAATTCCATGTCTGGTGGGTGGTTTGGAATAAGGGATTTCCGATTATTAATGGCAGTTTGTGTGAGCCTATAATGAGATGACCTGTAGCGGAATGATGCATCATAATGCATTCACAAATAGGATCACAGTCCAGAGGTGGCCTTTTCGTTTGCATCGCCACACATGCCATATATAAGATCATGTTCGGGGTAAAGGACTGAAGCTGAATATTTCAGCTGTCAATCATCCATGCTTGATTGTGTCAGACTCTGTTCCATGTTTTGTGTGTGTCCTGCTCCTCATGTGCCTTCCCATGCCCTTAGTTGGTTAGTTTCCTGTTCCTCCCCTGATTAGTGTTTCATTGCTCCCAGGTGTGTCTCGTCATCCCCTCCTCCTGTGTGTATAAATAGTGTTCCCAGTCCCAAGTTCTCGGTCCGCTGTTAAACGTCTTCCTGAGTTCGTCTCCCTTGGTTCCTGAAAATAAAGTCTTGGTAAAGTATTCTCCAGCGTCTCCTCATTCCTCGTGTGTGTGCACCCTGACAGAACAGCGGACCTGAACTGAAAGTGAGCGGCGACTTCTCCTCGCGTTTGTTTTTTCCCCTTTTTTGAGAAGTTTGTTGTTTCCTGGCAAGCCAAAAGGACGTTAGTGTGGCAAGCCGAAAGGACGTTAATGTGTCAAGCCCGAAGGACGTTAATGTGGCAGCCCCAGAGCTCGCTCCAGTGTTGGCTCCAGCCCCAGAGCTCGCTCCAGTGTCGGCTCCAGCCCCAGAGCTCGCTCCAGTGTCGGCTCCAGCCCCAGAGCTCGCTCCAGTGTCGGCTCCAGCCCCAGAGCTCGCTCCAGT
>NW_015555925.1:65208-86389 GCF_001515605.1 Sinocyclocheilus anshuiensis | reverse complement strand
CTGCTCCGCCATGGCGTCCAAAACTACCTGATCCGCCATGGCCTCCCGAGTCCCCTGCTCCGCCATGGCGTCCTGAGTCCCCGGATCCGCCATGGCACCCCGAACGGGTATCGCTCTGGAGGCCCACTGTCCCATATCTGTCCTGAGAGACCTCCAGAGTGCCCACCCCCCCTCCCCATTGGATGTTATATGGCGTGAGGACAAGCCTTCCGGAGTGGGGCGTTATGTCAGACTCTGTTCCATGTTTTGTGTGTGTCCTGCTCCCCATGTGCCTTCCCATGCCCTTAGTTGGTTAGTTTCCTGTTCCTCCCCTGATTAGTGTTTCATTGCTCCCAGGTGTGTCTCGTCATCCCCTCCTCCTGTGTGTATAAATAGTGTTCCCAGTCCCAAGTTCTCTGTCTGCTGTTAAACGTCTTCCTGAGTTCGTCTCCCTTGGTTCCTGTAAATAAAGTCTTGGTAAAAGTATTCTCCAGCGTCTCCTCGTTCCTCGTGTATGTGCATCGTGACAGATTGACAGTATCAGATGAAGCTATCACCTCTCACACCGAGCCATAAATATCTTGCAGCCGTGACCTTCGTTGTGATTTGAATGCTTTAACAGGGTGAGGTTAAAGAGCACAGAAATATCTCTATATCTTATAAGATGCATAGAATGAATGCATTTTACTGCTCTAGTGGTTGGGACATGTATACAAATGTAGTTTAGACATGCCTATGGGCACTTAAAAAAAAAAAAAAAAAGTATTTTGCTGAAAAATTATGACTGCTCACATAGAAAACGTTCTTAGGCAGTAGACACAATGGAATGGAACCAAACTTAGGTTCCATTAATGGTTTTTGCTGTACTACTATTCAGTGGTCATGTAACACTGCTACTGAAGCTACAGCATGAAATATAAAGCACAATTGTGTAGTCTGATTCTTGAATGAACAACTCTTAGGAAGTGGTTCCTTTTAGTGAATCAAAAACATAGGGCAACCAATGTAATCCAATTCCGAACCAAATGACTCACAAAACTGGTTCTTTATAGTGAATCATAACTATTTAGTGTGATCAGGGTAGTTCAATCAGTAACAAATTACTCTTGCGAACCGGTTCATACATAGTGCTTTATACAACTCTGATCAAAGCTTCACAGTAAAATAACAATCAATGATGCAAACTTTAAATGTGAGACAAATTTAAATTCTCCTCAAAAGCAGCTCTACAAGGACAATAGTGTAATTATTCAGCTCAAGTCAGTTCAGCAACAATTTAGTTCATTTTAATAATTGTGTGAAGTTAATCAATTATGAAATTAGCTCAATTCAGTTATAAGCAGCTCTACAGAAGACAATGGTGTTCAGCTCAAGTCAGTTCAATGTTGATTCAGTTCTGTTCAATTAAAGTGCAAAATTCATCAATTATGAAATGAAGCCAATTCAGCTATAAAGCAGCTCTACAAAAGACAGTAGTGTTGTGGTAAGTTTTGTTCACACAGTTATTAGATTGCATTTACGCTGCCTTTGAAAAGACGTGAAACGTCATTAGAAAGATAATGTAAACACACATTTTGCAAGAATTGCTTTACATTTGTGACCCTGGACCACAAAACGTCTCAGGTTACGTATGTAACCCTGGTTCCTCGAGGGAACGAGACGCTGCGTCGCCCCGCTGCCAGACTTTCGAATCTCTGCCTAGTGTGGAAGACTGCACAGCTAGGGCGAGAGAACAGAAGAGCCAGGAGTGGCTCGCATGTCTAGACCGTAGAACCTAACAAAGTTAAGGGGCGTGGACCACCCCGCAGCGTTGCAGATGTACTGCATAGGCACACCCGCTAAAATAGCCTTAGAGGCTGCCACACTTCGAGTCGAATGAGCCTTGACCCCTTTACGGCGAGGGGAGATCAGAGGACTCATAACAGATGGAGATGGCATCCACTATCCACCGACTGAGGGTTTGCTTAGTTGCTGGATCGGGGGAAAGGCGTACAGACGAAGCCTCGGCCATGTGTGTACCATGGCATCCAGCCCCAGTGGAGCTGGATGAATCAGAGAGAACCAGAGGGGACAGTGCGATGTTTTCTGAGTTGCAAACAAGTCCACCTGAGCCTGGCCAAAAATACTCCATATCTGCTTCACCACCTGGGTGGAAGCGTGAAGCATCCATTCCCCGGGCCTCAGCCCCTGCCTACACAGGATGTCTGCTTCCATATTGAGGTGCCCAGGAATGTGCACTGCTCTCAGCGAGCGACCACCGCTGTGTTGTCGGTGCGCACCAACACATGGTGACCTTTCAGGTCTGGGAGAAAGTGTTTCAGTGCTTGAAACACGGCCGGCATCTCTAGACAATTGATATGCCACGTTAGATGGCGACCACTCCACAGATCGCGGGCAGGGTGGCCACTCATGACCGCACCCCAGCCGGTGAGGGACGCATCTGTCGCTAGCATCACGCGGCGACAAAGAGCTCCCAGCACCGGGCCCTGAGCCAAGAACCAAGGTTTCCTCCACATGTCTAAGGCACGTAGGCATCTCCGCGTGACCTTGAACATGCGAAGCGGGTTTCCCCTCGGAGAGAACCCCCTGGTCATAAGCCTCCACTATAGGGGCCTCATGTACAGCAGGCCAAGAGTAATCACGCTGGACGCAGCTGTGCCACATTACCATAATAATCTGAGGCAGGGATGAAGAGGCGGGCCGAAAAAGGCCTGGCCCACGACCTCGACACCTCGGTGTGAAGGTCGGGGAAAAATGGTAGGCTCCGGCATGGAGGTGGCGGCTTCGCGCACAGGAAGCGTTCAATGAACCTGCTTCGCTGCAGCTCAAAAATCGATAATTTTGACCCATACAATGTATTTTTGGCTGTTGCTGCCTACAAATGTACCTGTGCTACTTAAGACTGGTTTTGTGGTCCAGGGTCACATTTATTGATTATTGAAATGATCCCATAATGGATTTGCAATTTATTTGTCAAAATATTCTAAAAGTACTAGTACTAAAAGAATAAGAATAAAATTGCTACTTCTCATGTGAAACACCAAAAGTAAAGAACAAAATAGAAATGTCCATCTAGTCCATGTTTATATAGAAAAACAACGAAAGTAACAATGTAAAGAACATATCTTGTGTAAACAGCCCTTTGAGTGGCAGACAGCTCATCGGCCCTGTTCATAGGGTTGAGCAGGTTAAGCTAGAAGTTGAGGCGGCAGCTATGTGTGAGAGATCTTACTGACACAAATACAGACTCAATTACTGTGGAACAAAGCAAAGCTAATGAATTATGAAGGATCAAGATTTAACATGAACATGAGCGTGTGCATATGTGACATTGTGAGTATAATTTATAGCTGGCTGAGTTTTTACAAAATTATTGTTTAACTATGATAGAAAGCCTGCAGAAAATGGCTATACTGCCCTATTAGAAACATGTTCCTACATAACAAACGCCATTCATTACATGGGTAAAAATCACTCAGCGTAAGTGCTGGACTGAGACTAATTAGACCTCCATCAGTCAGTAACTCAATTAACATGTACATGCTTTTGAGAGCAGTACAACACCAAATGGATCAAAGAGCCAAACAACAATGACTTAGTGGCAGGTGTATGAAAAAAAAACATTATAATATAACTGAGCTGATTTTACTGTCAGTTTGTCATCGAAACTAAACCACTTAAAGCATAATTACAAAAGACTCCTGGGCAGCGTGGAATCATTTGAGAAGAGCAGCAAAGAAAGCCTTTTTTATTTGTGCTGCTTTCTTGCTCTTCCCTTCACTATCCTCTTTCTGTCTCTCTCTCTCTCTCATTCACACTTACACACACACACTCAGTTTCTAACTGCCTGGTCTAGTACACTGTTGATTTCCCTCGGGCACACCCAGTGTTCCCGCTTTTATTGTTATGGCCTATTAAATTCCATGATGGAGAGGCCAAGTTGGGGATGGCATCTGTTCTGCCGGCCATCCCAGATGGATACTTGCGCCAAGTTAACCAAAGCAGACGATTTCTGTAGAGCTGAATATATTTGCTGAAAAGGTCAGATCGATTTAGGAATCATTTATTGTCTACTTTAATGTCCTGTTCAAGGCTGTTGGCCTTTTTCCACCCAATATTTTATCTGCGGTTGCGAGGCCCCAGTGAACTGTGGAGAGAAGGGTGAAATGTCTTGTTTCAGAGTGGCTCCAGATATCTCAGGATCTTCTTGGTAAGAGAGGACTGAAGATTACACTATATCTGTTGTTGCGTTTGACAGTGAAGCCAGAAAGAGGAAATCAAGAGCAATTGAATGTGCTGAAAAGACCTCAGCCATCAGTTTGTCAGCTCTTTCCATTTATTCTATCCCTTTCTCTATCCCCATTACATAAGAATTTAGCTACGTTGATGTGAGGTCAGCCTTAAAGGAATTGTGGTTCGAAATTCATGTAGTTCCAAATCTGTATGACTTTCTTTTTTTTTCTGTGGAGCACAGAAGATGATTTTCTTTAATAATTTAATGAAAGCGAATGAAGTCTGGTGCTGTCAAGCCTTGAAAAGGACAAAGATGCACCACAGAAGTATCATAAAAATGATCCATACAACACATGCAATAAATTCCAAGTCTTCTGAAGTGTATAATAGTTTTGTGTGGCAAACAAACTAAAGATAAGTCATTATTCACTGATTACTTGCCAGTCTAATGAGTTGTTCGTTGTTGTGAATGAGTGAATTGAGCTGGAGAATCAATTCATGTGTAATTTAAACTGGTTTTAAATCAAGTGATTCTCATTGAAAAGATCATGTAATTTCAGCGAATAACAATTTAAATGCAATCTTATGGATTCAGAAGACATACTGTATTATAATATACACTACTGTCCAAAAGTTTGGGGCAGTAAGATTTTTTTTAAATGTTCTTAAAAGACATCTCATCAAAAAGTCTCACCTTATTCTCACCAAGGCTGCATTTATTTGATCAAAAATACAGTCATATTGTGAAATGTTACTACAATTTAAATGAACTGTTTTCTGTTTACACATATCTTAATTTTTTTAAGCAGCCATCTTCAGTGTGACATGAACCTTCAGAAATCATTCTAATATGCTGTTTTATTTATTTGTTTGTTTGCTTAATTAGCCAAAAACTGTGTTGTATGTCTGTACTGTCACTTTTGATCAATTTAATGTTCTTAAATGAATAAAAGTATTAATTTATTTAAAAAAAAAAGTAAATATAGTTAATATAGTTAATATAAGCCAATTTTATGACACTTTTTGTCATTTGGAGCTTAACAGCATTTTAATTATATTGAGGAGAGAAGAGCAGCCAAAATGTTATTTAAAAACTAAATCACCTTTTTGTTTCATGGCACAAAGAAAGTAATTGGGATTGGGACAACATAAGGGTTAATAATGGCAGAATTTTAATTTGGGGTTGAGCCATTCATTTTATTATGTATTGTGTGGTTTGATGGTTGCATCAACAATTATGAAGTCAACAAAAAATGCTGTGGAATCATTCCAAATAGTTGGCCAGATACATTCCATGACTATCACACTGCTCTTGTTCCAACATTGGGAACAATGCTACCATTTATCCCCCATTCGGATTCCCTTCTCCTTAGTGTCATTTCCATCTCAATGAGATTCTGTAATGACCGACCAAATAGTATATGGGAATTACAGAGGCAGAGCTTTTGAGGGATTAAGCCTCCCGATGACTGACATCGGTAAATGTCAGCACAACAGCACAATTTAATATTCAAAATAGTCAAATTAATAAAATTTCTGTATAACAAAAGAGAAATAAGCCTACAGCATCTGGCTCAATAGATAAAGGTGGGAGCATATTGTGAGCGCTCGGGTTTTTACACAACATCCCGTTAACCTCCCTGCTGCCGCTCTCATGAATTTCACATGATTAAAGCTGGATGAAGAGAGTGGAGTTGGTGGTGGGGTGAGGGGAGGAGGTGGAGGTGACAGATCAGATCGGACAGCATGAATCCATGCAGGTACAGTGGCACGTGCTGCGAGCAGGTGGAGATTTGTATCTCCATCGAGTTGAAGCACGACAGGCGGCTCATTTTGTCGTTTTATTCCCTGCTTAATTTCCAAAGGATAACCGTTCTCCCCTGCTGTATCAAGCAATGCCTTATCTACAGGCGGGAGGAAAGCACAAAAGAGTACATTTCTGTCTATTCCTAAAATATCCCCGGCACAATTAAGCTTTGACAGATGTATTATTCCAAACACTGACCGTGCTCAGAAGACAAAGGAACCTAAACTGCTCACAAGCTCCTCAGATGCACAGCTGCCTCAGAGTAATGATGTCACCAGCACCATGGCGATCTCCATGAGAAATGCCATGGATCCAAATGGTCTGTTTATCGTTTCAGTAAAGGGCTCCCATATCGATGCACAGGCATTAGCGGACAAATAATTGCTTGCGACTCGCATGCTCAATCCAATACAGGGCTTGGCATCTGGACAGCTGACATGCAAAACAAACAGAAGAGTACCTGTCTCCAAGGCCAGCTGACTGTAATGCAATATTGACGGAGAGGACGTCAGCGAACGGGTCAAATCCATCAATCTAGCGGCCCTGGGAATCAGTGCTAACTTAATGTGCCCACCCAATGTCAAAAGGAACACATTAGCATGGCTGACGTTACATAAACTCCCTTAATGGATTATTAAATATCAGACTGGAGTGAAGTGAAATGCTTGTGAAACCCTGGACCATAAGATGCACTTGGCCCCATGGGAATGTCTAGGTATACATGAGTATAATCCGAAAAGGCCCTCGGAGCTTGAGAAAACCCATAGGCCCGGTGCATTTGCCAAAAGTAAGCCTGAGAGCAAGGCAAACAGTGGCAGATGGTTTCCCAAGAACAAAGAAATGCTTTGAGGGACCACACTAAATGTCTGACACAAGGGATCTTACATTTTTCCTTGTCTGGTGATGTTTTTGATTAATGTAAGTTTGCAAACCTTGCTCAAGAGGATAAGAGAGTGAAAAGCAAAGTGGCTGAGATTGAAGGAACATGGTGTTGAAAGAACACAAATATTTCAAAGAACCATTCGTCAGATCTTACAAAACATCTTACAAAACTATGCATATTCTGGAAAAACTATGTGCTTTTATAGCCAACAAAATTATCATGAAAGGACCTAGAATTGGATGTTCTGTCATGGATGATGCCCATGTGTAGTCAAACGAGCAGTCATGAACACAGCCGGCTATTAGTGCTTAGTGCACATTATTAAAACCAGTTAAAATCAACATTTCATGTTGCGTGCTGAGTGGCATGAATGCCCACCATAAAGGTCTGCAAGAAATATGAACTATGTGCATAATAAACCTCATTCGAAAAAATATGATATGACTTGTACAGAGCTTGAATCACAAAGCTTAATATGGCATTTAGTGAAACGAACATCATGTATCTTGGCAACATGACCATAACCATTGCAATTTTCAAAGTATTTTGTGATTTACAAACAGCTAAATTAACAGAAATGAATTGCCTTAGATAAAATCTCTTTCTCAAGAAATGGAACTGAACATTTCTCCTAATGATCTGTGTCCATTCGGAGGCAGCCAACGTCCATATAGGGTTACACAAACATTGTTTCCCAGAGTCTGTCTGAAAAAACAGAACATAAACAGCCACCCTGTGTCCAAATATGCTTCCTACTATGTAGTAGAGCTGTACAATACAGTATAGTGAATTTATCTAAATAATGCAGACTTCGCAAAATTACCTTTATGTCAATGCAGACAGCAGTGAATAAACTTGCCAAGTCCATGTTACATTAAGTTCCAGTGGAGCCTCATTGAAATCGCCATATCTCTGGGACTGAACAATGTAGGGCCTTGAAATGAAGATTCCAAAAGAAAAGTTCATTAAGAACTAGAATCTAAAATCATATAGGAATGTCTTTAATGCTTCTTGAGTTATAGGCACGCAAACTTTGAAAAAAAGAATATTTATGGCACTTGCAGTAGTTAATGCAGTTGTTTTGATAGACGGGAATGAGATACATCCCTAGTTTCAACATTATTTGTTCTTCAGACATTCTTCTTTAAAAGAAGGAAGTATCAAATTTATGCAAAGTGACCCACATTTTTTTTGACCATTGAAAATGTGTACAATTTCACAAATTACCCCTGGAGCCATATTGAAATTCCAATATATCTGGAACTAAACTGTCGGGTCTCGGGTCTGATCACCTGTTTCTTGCTGTCTCTGTGTTTGTGTGTTGTTGTGCGTGGCTTGTTTTGACAGCTCGCCACGTGCGCAGTTGTCAGCATGATTGTTTCCCCGCCCTCCTTGTTTCTCTGCTCGCCTCTTGGTTCACACCGGGTTCTGGTTGTCTCATTAGCTTCCCCTTATAGCTCCTCGTGTTTCTCTGTCTTTTGTCAGATCGTTGTGATTATTCCCTTGCTCTGACTGTCAGTGTTAGTATCGCTTACCAGTCCTGTCTTGTCTCGTCCAGGCTCCAGTGCTCGTAGCTGCCTGTATATTTTCCCGCACCTCTCTGTGCGTTCAGGAACCCGTGGGCTTCCTCCGGCATTCGTCTACCCTGGGACTCTGCGGTCTCGTTGTTGGGCTGCTCAGCCTCTCGCTCGGATTAGCGAGCTGCCCCTCCGGCTTCGTCTCCACTGCCGCGGTTGCGGCTTGTTCCAGCCGCTGCTATCCACCCTACTGTGTGGTTGGGAATTCCAGGTCCATATAAACTGTCCGCGGAGGCTCATTGCCCGTGGTGATATCTCTGTACAATAAAGCCTCTGTTGAACCCGCACCTGAATCCAGCCTATTCCCTGACAGAATGATCTGACCACGATGGATTCAGCGGGATCGGATCCGCTTCGTTCTGTTCTCGTGCAACAGGGAGTTTTGTTGGGGCAGCACACCACCCAGCTCAACACCACAGTGCAAGAGGTGGGCGTGGGTCGTGCCCGCGAATGGGGAATTGCCGTATGGAGATCGCGGGCTCCCTGCTGTGCCACTTTTGCGGATTTTCGCCAGGAGATGGCGAAGCTGTTCGACCAGTCAGCCCAGGGAGATGAGGCGGCAGCTCAGCTGTCTCGGTTGTCTCAGAGGAGATGTTCAGTCACCGACTATGCCATACAGTTTCAGACTCTAGCAGCGGCTTGTGGCTGGAATGAGGGCGCGCTACGCGCACGATTTCTCGAGGGACTCGCAGCGGACGTCGGGGTTGGCGCAGTTCTGTCTCAGCGATCCCTCCGCGACGGGAAGGTGCACCCGTGTGCGTTCTTCTCTCGCCGTCTCAGCCCTGCAGAACGTAACTACGACATTGGCAATAGAGAATTGTTGGCGGTGAGATTGGCCTTGGGGGAGTGACGTCACTGGTTGGAGGGGTCGGATCAGCCCAGGGAGATGAGGCGGCAGCTCAGCTGTCTCGGTTGTCTCAGAGGAGATGTTCAGTCACCGACTATGCCATACAGTTTCAGACTCTAGCGGCGGCTTGCGGTTGGAATGAGGGCGCGCTACGCGCGCGATTTCTCGAGGGACTGGAGGATGTCATCGCTGACGAGTTAGCGACTGTGGATCTTCCTCGAGAGCTGGACAATTTGATTAATCTCACGCTCCGTGTGGAGGGCCGTCTCAACCGCCGCCGGAAACGCCGTCAATCCACTACTCCGTGGCGCCACCTGGAGTCCGCTTCATCCGATGCGGCGAGTCCACAGTCAGCTGATGTTGAGCCCATGCAACTGGGTCGTCTCCGGCTTACGCCGCAGCAGAAACAGGAGCGTTTAGCTCAGGGATTGTGCCTGTACTGCGGCAAGGCTGGCCACTTTGTCCTTCAGTGCCCGTTAAAAGTCAGGGCCCACCAGTGAAGAGGAGAGTCCTGGTGGGTGCCTTTCCCTGTTCAAGCTCTCCAGCAACACGCACTCAGCTGCCCTTTCGACTCTCCCTCCAGGGAGGTGTGCGGTCAACGGGTATGGCTTTCTACCAGGGATCTGCCTCTCCAGATGCCCTCTCGTAAGCTGGCGCCCAGATTCATTGGGCCGTACCATGTCACCAAGGTGGTTAATCCAGTGGCGATCAGGCTCAAGCTCCCTCCTGCTCTTGGTCGGCCATCCTATTCCCTGACACTAAACAATATAGGGCCTTAAAAATTAAGATGCCAAAAGGAAAGTTTGTTAAGACTCAATATCTAACATGGCATTAAGATATCTTTAAAGGGGTCATATGATGCTTTTTTAAGCGCGCGCAAGAAAGGAAAACTTGAAATCGCATCATATGACCCCTTTAATACTTCATGAGTTATAGGCATGTAAACATTGGAGAAAAACTTGAAACGTGCTGTTTCCCCATTTTTGAATGGTCACTATTGGCACGCAATGCAACAACTATTGCTAAAGTCAATAGGTTTTACTAATAGACCTACCTCTATCTCTGTGTACAATTAGGTTTCAGAGTATGCATATATAAGCTCAGATTCAACAAATTAAAAAAGATTAAAAAAAAAAGGGACAATGGCAACATGAACATGATTTAGAAAATGAGAAATTTTTACCACACACCCACATACCAGAATGTACATTATCAACGATTAAGTTCTCCATCAAATTCAGCTTTGAAATTGCTTTCTTCCACTCCAATCCAAAAACCTAACAAAGCCCCCAAACAAAAGCTCAGGCTGCCATCCCTGCCGCAGGAGCTGGGAAAGCACTGCAGGCACCAACATCAAACAGTCTGGCACACAGACAAATCGAGCCCTGGCTCTGCTGCTTATTAGAGAAGTACAAGAGCAATTATAAGTCAGTATTCAGTCAAAAAGTCATGGAGCATGGAGTATTATTCCATTTTAAGGAAATTCCAGATGGGTTATAATATTCCCCAAAGGCTGCCTAATGATATAATAAGTGACTTGTCAAAGAATGTGGCTGTACTACTAAACAGTTTTGCAGAAGCACAATGGTTAATTGAATGCAGTTATATAAACTTTTCAGTACATTCTCTGTGAATGATGCACCACTGCAATGGAAGAGAAGTGAATTAAGAAAAAGTAGAGTGAGTTGGACATAACTACTAGAACTATCCTGTTGTTTGTTTGGCCTCGTTTAAAAGAAAAACAAAAACAATAAAATGAGCCATACTTTAGCTCAAACAGTATAGCATGGTGCTAGCGAGGCCAAGGTTATGGGTTCGATTCCCATGCATGAATTGCTTGAATTGAAACAACACCAACAAAACATATATTTGAATACATCTATATTCAAATAAAATCATCCTCCAAATACATAATTGTAAATGTAAATTAAGCAATACATTAGCAATGTTTACATGCAACCAAATAATCTGTTAGTAATTAGATTGATGGCTCAATCAGATTGAAAAATTATAAGAAATAACGTTACAATTACTTCTCATTTGTCACTCTGAGACAAAATCAGGCTTCCAATCAATAAAAGATGGACTAAAAAAATGGATGAATGAGTAAAGAAACACATCAGGGCATGATGACAGAGACAGATCTCTAAAAATATCTCCTAAACTTCAAAAAGCCCTGTCCACAGTTACATAACATGCAGATGTTAGCATTCATTAGAGCTCCAGAGCTAAAGGCCAGCCATGCATGCAGTGAGCAAGCTTACGACACACCACAACAGCCTGTCTAAAAAAAGGACTTTATATATACCCTACCCAGCACAGTAACTCAACATAACACTCATGATGCACTTAAGCCTCAAAGGACAAAGTTCAAGAGCAGAAAACTTGCAGTGTTGCAGTCTCTTGAGCATAAAGTCTGCTCCACTTGCTACAAGAAGCTTCAGAAACTGACTGCAGAATGTGTGTAGCAGCCATCTTTGTGTGCATATACATCAGACAGTCAGTGTAAGGTTAATGAGGCTCACATTAGCATATTACCATCAGATTGTATAGGGAAAACTCTGGCAGCAGGCCACAAAAACAACACAAAAGCAACCGCACACGTCTGTATTCCACTGTGCTTTGCTCATAGTGTATTGCACTGTGAACACAATTTATCTGTAGTGTAATCAAATTAAAAAAAGGGGGAGAGAATTGAAGCCATGTGTCTGTCAGACCTTTTTCATGTAGTAGGTGACAATGATGTTTAGAATTGGTGAAAAAGGTTAATTGAACAATAATTCACTGCCATGGATTGTATCAGCTGGGAGATTTAAGAGAACAGAAAGAGAACAGGGGAAATGTAGGTGTTGCAGGGGTTAAGGCAGATGATGAATGTGCAGACTTGGGTTAATTCACAAGCAAGGTGTGAGTTAGAGATTGGCTGTCATGAACGTCTTTTTAGAGTATGTAGCCAAAGGAAGAAAGTATGAGGTTAGTAACTAACTAACCAAATTAGTATGGTGCTTCCTGCATATGACTGCTCATTTGACTCTGTTACATGGTGCATTTGTCATCTTCTCCAACTGGTTACATCATCCTGGCTGAATTTCATGTGAACCATACCAAAAGCCAGGCTCTTTGTGAATCATTCAGAATTGTAGGGACTAAGGCTGCTACTGTAAGTCATATATAAGTTTGCAAGAGTTGTAACGAGCCAATAAGTGCATTAATGCACAAATGCATTTAGAGTGTCAATATTATCCATGTTAGATTCAGTGGTTTTCTTTGAAAATATATTCTGTTATTATCTTTACTTTCAGTGCAATTAAACCATTTATACATTTAAATGCTTCGTTGATGTTAATTTATTCACTTGGAAACTACTGTTCAAAAGTTTGGGGTTAGTAAAAATTTTTTTCATATTTTTGAAAGTGGCTTATGCCCAAATTTTTATCAAGTAAAAAAAAAAAAAAATTATATATATATATATAGTGTAATATTAAATAGCTGTTTTCTATTTTAATACATTTTATTCTTGTGATGGCAAAGCTGAATTTTCATCAGCAATTACTTTATTCTTTATTGTCTTATGTTGTCTTTTGTTGATCTGGTGCAGTTTCTTATGTTTGTTTGTTTATTTCATTTATTTGTACAGGGACAACGCACAACAACAGTGTTGTGCCAGAGTTAGCTATAAAGCTAATTTGCATCTGCAGTCCCTGGGCAGGATGTTGTTAAAAAATTACAATATTAAGTCACAAACAATACAATACATACAACACATACAATATCACATCATACTTCATTAAATTAAAAAGTCAAGTCAATAATCACATATTTGATTTTCTTTAAGCCATACTTTAAGCATAGTTTTAAACATACTAAATGTTTTACCCTCTCTAATACAAACGTTTTTCGAAAATTTAATTTTATCAAAATTAAATTCCATCTTTCTGCTGCTCTAACTGAAAAAGCTGATTGTCCAAAAACAGTTTTCTTAAATTTAGTTGAACAATCACCTCTAACTGATGACCTAGTCTGCCTGATATTATCCTTACAGAAAGTCACACATTGTTTAAGAGGTGGTGGTGCAAGGTCATGAAATAGTTTGTACATCAAACACACATCAGCAAATAATAAAACACTGTCAAACGTCAATAGTTTATAATTTGTAATAATATTGCAGTGATGATAACTCCTTGGCTTTTTAGCTATGATTTTCACAGCTTGTTTATAAATAGTATATAATGGTTTTAACATAGTTATGCTTGTATGAGACCAACTTGTAGCACAGTAAGATAAATGAGGGAGGATCACTGTATGCATAAAGAGTTTAGCAGCAGCCACAGGTAATTGGCGCCTAATATTCCTGAAGATCATCAAGCTTGCCCTAGTACTTTTAGAGACCTTTTTAATAGGTTTTTTAAAATTTAAGTTAGAATCCATAATCATACCCAAATATTTAAAATGCTCAACAATATTTATTACCTCTCCTTTAACTAAAATATCTGGACAACGCTCATCAACTTTCTTGATCGAAAAGAACATTCCCACAGTTTTACTCACATTAAGAGTAAGGCAAGAATGACATAGCCAATCTGAGACTTTGTTCAATGCAGCAGTAAGTTTGATAGCAGCTTGTTCTTGTGTTTTAGCATAAGTATAAACAACTGTATCATCTGCATACATCTGAACCTGGACCTCTGGACAAACTGTAGGCAGATCATTAATGTATAAGCTGAACAAAATTGGTCCAAGAATCGACCCCTGTGGGACTCCAATATTACAGTCAAGAAATGGTGAGCATGCATCATTAATTCGTGTACATTGTTTTCTTAAATTTAAGTATGACTCCATCCATGTTAATGTATTAGTAGAAAAATTAAACCTTGATAATTTAGATAAAAGAACATTATGATTAACGGTATCAAAAGCCTTTTTAAAATCAAGGAAGACAGCACCAACAACACCTCCCCTATCAAGACTGGATTTAATTTGTTCAACAAAATAACAGTTTGCTGTCTCCGTAGAGTGATGTACCCTAAATCCAAACTGCATACGATGTAATGGAAAATGACCAAGATTTAAATGCTCTACTACCTGATTGCAAACGACCTTTTCAATTACTTTAGAAACAACTGGTAGAATAATGATAGGTCTACAGTTAGTTAAATATAGATGCTATTACTGCTGACTTCCAGGCACTTGGAAAATGACACTGTTTTATTGACAAATTAACCAGATGAGTTAAAGGTGCACTAAGAACATTTTCATACTTTTTAACAAATACAGAGTCACAATCAAAAACATCTTTGGCCCTAGCACTCTTAAGCTGGCTTGAACAGACAAATACTGTAGCTTGACTACACAAACACCTCTTCCATGACCCCTGAAACAGTGTTTTCACACACCACACAACAGCACTACATGTCCTATTATTTTTTGCCCTTGTACGCGATGTTGGCTCGTAATGCCATTACCTCACACAAAGACTCGGATTCAGTTACGTACTTCTGCACTGAGCTGTCTCAAACTAATGATAAAAGGTGAAAGTGCAGCGAGAAGGGCTTTGAATCTGCTGATGGTGTAAAGTAAAAACGAATGCCGGTTAGAAACAGACAAATGAAAGACAGCAATACAGGAGAGAGGTCAAGGACAATTGCCTGCTGTTCAGTGCTGCCCACAGACTACCTCATTATTCAGTATTCGGTAATGCTTGAGGCATTTATAACAGTTGTTGTCTAACCCCAGAAATGCTCACGTAACATATTTCTTCCCAATCTCCTACATCATCAGCATCCGTCACTCACTTTAATTGGTTAGGGGGAAGCAATAATTGCAGCAATTAAAGGCCAAACACTTTGTGCCTAGATTATGCTTGAATCTCTATATTTGAAATGTTCTGTATAATTGTGTTGGCCAATAGGAAATAATTAGGAGATAACTAGAGCTGTTAGGGTCAAGTCAATACAATTCAATCACCTAGTCACATTATTATTGCTCAAACCCTGTTCTCCTGGTAGTACTTCCCAAACTTTTACATGCTAGCATGCAAAGGTATAATATTGATGTTTTAGTGAAATATGAGGGGAAAAACACACTTTTTCAGTTTAGTTTTTACAACTTTTATTTCAAAATTTCATGGCATAAACAAATTGTACATGAAGAAAGTGCAGAGGTTTGGATTATTTTGACAACAGTGAAAGTACAGTATCTGTACTTTTGTGAATGTTCAGCAATTTGATATCTTCCATTTAATTTTGAGGTCCTTGGGCATCATGCTCATATTTGTCGACTTACTGTAATTCTATGATTCAATGCTGTATCACATGGATTCAAATTGGAGCAGGTTCACAGACTTCTCACATCATTTTCTAGAACCGCACAGTTCTACATTCCAGTGACATTTTAATAACTGTAACCTGAATATCCTTTTCAGAGTGAGAAATAGCCTTCTTCATCATCATCAGGGTGCAACATGGATCTTGTCCTTGGGAAGGAATACAGTATTCGCTTATATCCAAACCTGTTCACCTTCATATCTGCCACAGTTCCTCCTCTAGGCTATTCCGACACAGCCGAAGAGAAAATTGAGCTGTAACTCATCCTCTGCTCAGAGCGCAAGAACAGGTTTGTCAAACCAGTTAGACTGATTATGGAGTTTCTTTCCAAGATTGGGTTTGTGGGTCGGTTCACTCACAGTGCATCTGGACCTCTGACCTCTGCACAAGATATGTAATGAAATTGAAAGATTGACTTAAAAGCACAGAGAGGTGTACAGGGTTTTATACCTTGCATTTGGGAACATTCAGCTAAGGGCAAGAATTATCATATGAAATACAGCAGTTGTTTACTTTTTTGCCATATATAGTATTAAAGAAGATATGCTGGCTAGAAATACAGCATTTGGGTTCATAAATGCTATATCTATCTATATCTATATATATATATATATATATATATATATATATATATGTGTGTATATATATGTATATGTAACTAGACTTATAAAATACAAGAATACTATGATATAAATGTTTATTTCATAATATAAATTTATCTTGAAAATCCCTGAACCAAATTGTTGTTCAGTTGATTTTTAAGCATTCTTCTACCAATGTGGAGTGTTCAGGAACACTATACTTAAAAGCTATCATTAAATAGAATCTTCAACATAAAACATACAGCACAGTCAGTGCAGGTCAATTCCTAAACAAATGACTCTTTCGTTACTTTAGAGAATCAAAAACACAACACAGCCAGTGGAATACGAGTCCCAAATGTACTCTATGACTAACTAAAAAGGACCAGCTCATAAAAAAATCCAGTGTGACCAGTTTAGATCAATCAATTCCCTAACAAATGACTCGTATGAGCCAGTTCTTTTTAGTGAATCAAACACATAAAGTTACATAAGATTCTATTTGATAACATTAGTAAACTATAGAAGTTACCATGAACAACGAAAAATACTTCAATTTTTATTAGTTAATTTCAAAATTAACTAATACATTATTCAAATTAAAAGTTATATCTGTTAATATTACTTAATGGACCTGAGATAACATGAACTATCAGTTGTATTTTAGACAGCATTAACAAAGATGAATAAATAAATGTATTCATTGTTAGTTCAATGTTAGTTAATGTAGTAACTAACATTAATTTATGAAACCTTATTGTAAAGTGTTGTCATGGTGAAAATTTGTAATTAAGTCAATGCTGCCACCAATAAACTGTGTCCAGATGTTATGTGAACTACTAATATAATGTTCCACAGCTGTTTGCTGACTCCAACTTTTCCACAGATATATAAACACAGAACATGGACATCTTGAGTCAAGCATATCTTCCCCAGTTGAAGCTCATACCATTAAAGTACTTGCTTTGTAATTATGCGAATTACAATTACAGAAGTCCAAACCGAAGCTGCAAATGTTTGACTAGAACAGCAGAATGAAGAGATCAAGGAAAAAGGAGGGCAAAAGGCCCACCAAGAGCATTAACCAAATCTGATAAGAGCAAGCTATGAGGGGCTGAAGGGATGTGCAATCAATTCCACCGCACTCGCCCTCCGGCAAGCCGTTAAGGAGACATGTGGATTGATCTAGCTGTGACTGAGGCGGCCGCTTGCAAGAGGCCCAGAGGTACACTGTGTCATCTGTTTATGGCCTTGCGAGTCATAAGAGTCAAGTTCCCATTCAAAAGCTCCCCAAATTAAACAATTGCTCCTCTTAACCTTTGTAGTTGTATGCAGCATGCATCAGTGTTTATGTACATTGCATCCCCGAGGCCTACTCCAATGTGTTCTGCACAAGAAGATCAAGCCCATTTAACCTAGCAAGGTCTGCCGTAGTTCAATGGGAAGCGCTTTTCAATGGGGCTGAATAGAAAGGCAGCCTCTGGAGAAATCAAATCTGCATGAACGCAAGGTTCTGCCACTTTGTGTGTCTGAAAACATAAAGGGCAAATGGGACAGACCAGTCCTGATTTGTAGAGAGACTATACAGGGTCATCTGCGAATCAATACTATCCTTTTCCATTAACATCCTCAATGTTCTGTCTCCCATCGCTTTCAGCTCATTACAAGCTATTGGCTTGTCAAGGAGGCATTGGTACTGTAGTTCGTTATGGCCCTTGAGGTTACAAGAATCGTGTTCATGCAAAGGACGTGTCTGTGTTTGTCAGTGAAAACAAAGCAGCAAACACAAAACATCCTGTTCCTTAATTAGCCTTTTTGATTTATTCAGTCTTTCCCCAGTGAAAGCTTCCCATACATCTTTAAAACACTCTTTGTCCTCACAAAGGCTGACAAGGGAAAGAATTATAGTGACTATGTTCACCTCAGGTCACTAAATGGTGGCTGGTGTGACGGCAAATTATGACCCTTTTAGGCTTAGTCAGACAGATCCACATATTCAAGGTCAAATCTAATTTGCTATGGAGGTAATTTTAAATATTCATTGGTGACCCCAGGAGTTTTCCTATGAGCCCCCACTCTCCTGGGGTGATCGGTTCCCTTGTTAGTCCCCCTGCTGGAATGAAGTGTTTAGCTTGGGGCATGAATGAAAGACACCCATCGGGGTAAACGTTTAATAACGTGGTGTGTAAAAGAAATAGGACCATTTAGAAGTACAGGAATCGAGTCCACTTAAGAGTTTAGACAACGCAAAGGGATTTCCATGAGTCGTCTTCCATGAGCAATTTGCATTTAAATTCAGTGTGGTTTCAATGCCAATTAAGATTTGGCCTGAGGAGACCTTTTTATTTTATTTTATTGATGCGTATAACAGTGAGCAGTGGTTTTACTGTGCGTTTAAGCACCTGGAGTCATGTTCCAGGCCTGGCTGTCTTTTAAGCAAGACATGTAGGCTTTATAAGAAAGTTTCAGGGTGGCGAACACCTCTTTAACTGGCACTAAATGGCAATAAACCCCAGTAGACCCTAACAGAGCTTATATAAAGGCCACTTTTCGGGAGAAGTTGAGTTATATATTGAGCATACAATGTACGAGATATACTGTAGAAACCATTAATAAAAGATTTTGCGTATTTATTCAGCATAATGAAATGCATGGAATTCCAAATGTGGAATAATGGATGTAAAACACATAAGACCAAGAAAGTACACCATTTAAAATGCAATATATTTAACTTTAAGGGTGAGTTCCCCCAAAATTTCGAATTTTCATGCCATTTAACTAAACCTTGTGTTGTTCCAAGAAACAGCCAATCAGAACTATTTAAAGTGTTACGCTAAGATGTTAAAATATCTTCCTTTCGGATCAACAGAAGAAAGTCATACAGGTTTGGAACAACATGAGGATGACTAAATGATGACAGAATGTTCACTTTTGGGTGAACTATCCCTTTAAGCCACACTTAAAATGTCAGAGTATGATGCCTTTCATTTTTAACCAACTGATCTCAAGGTTGTTTCTAATGAATGTATGAAGCCACGTCTGCTCAAATTCAATAGGAATCTCATTCATACATCTAGGCAAATATAGGAAGATGTCTACTAATAAAATGGTAAAAATACGGCAATAGGTGTAATATGAACCACAGCATGGAATGGTAAGGCAGCTCATCAGGATATTCTGCTCCCTAGATGTGACTTGTAGCTTACTGAATGATAAAGAGGTCACTGCACTAACAAAGCCTGTGCCCTGTGCAGAGGCTTCATTGTCAAAACCTATTTAATCAGGTTAGGAGCAGGAGCTAATGTCTTTGGCGGTGGGTTGACCTTCGCATCTTACCCTACATCTCAGTGGTGCCCTGTCCTGTCTTCTCTCATCTCTAGTGCCCGTATCCACCTCTTCTCATCTGTAGCTAACTCATTACTGTATGAGGTCTGTATGATTTGTTCCCTTTAACCCTGTAAAGCCTGACATATGAAATAATAGTCAGAAAAATCTATATTTTTGAAACAGTTCATTGAATCTTTAGACTATACAGTATATACACATACAAGGCCTTTATGGTTCAAAAAGCATGGTACAGGAGAATATGGAGCTCATACGCAAGGAGGAAAAAACACCTAAAATATGCATTTTTGGTGCACTTTCTGATATGTACATGGCTAGTAAGATTAAAGTTTGATAGCTCTGATAGTCTGATAGCAATGTTTAGTATTTTAAATAGTTATTTTTAAAGAGCCTGTCTCAAGATGTTGTTGCATTCATTTATGCACCGTCTGTCCTGGTTAATATTTAAAACAGCCCAATAAATTAATTAAACACCTTATCTTTGTGGATTTAAGAAAAGTTGGAGGTTATCCTAACTTTAAGACATATTTTTCAAGTGTTCTAAGAAAAAAAAAGAAGAACATTCTTAAAAATGTTTTTGGAATACAACAAATACAACATAAGAATGTTAAAAATGTAGACCGTTCTAGTCACGTTTTTCCATGCAGTTTAACAGATTTAAGCTTTCAAGCTTCAAAAGGGGCTCAAAAGTGCTTCACAAATATCAAAAAAGTGGTCCATACAATTGGCCATACAATAGCTTTGTGTGAGGAACAGACTGAAATTTCTGTCATTATTCTCATTATTCAGTCTGATTAGTGAACAAACCATTCAGACTTGTTTTATGAACTGGATCAACTGTTTCAAAAAGATCTGAAAACTTAAAGTCTGTTCTGACACAAATCGTATGACAGACGACTTTAAATTGAACAAATTACATAGAGTTTTTTGGTCATTTTGCAGCTTGAAAGCCCCTCATTCCCTTTTATTATATTTCAGAGTGACCAGGGACTGCTTTAGAATTTACCCTTTTGAGTTATATGGAAGAAATAAAAGAATGCCGGTTAGAAAGAGTCATTTGCCACATTTATGACACTCATGGTGCTTTTTGTCATGTTGGAAATTTACAGTCCCAGTTCACATTCACTTTTATTACACTGAAAAGAGTACAAAAAAGAGTAAGGTATTCTTCAAAAACTCCCTTTCTGTGTTATACAAACCAAATACAATCATACAGATTTGAAAGTAAATAATGACAGGATTTTCATATTTGGATGAACTATTTATTTTACTCTCCTGCTTCGCTCCATCTGTCTTCTAAGCACACGTCATTATGCCAGCTTTGATTACATGTGTGTTTGAACCAGTGTGCAGACATGCGCTTCTGTCTGTGTGTGTGAGCGCGGGAACGGGCATAGGGATGATACTGTCTCAGGCTCACTGTGCTGGTTCAGTGAGCATGGCACTGACCCACATTCACCACCATCACATTAGCTCTTCCTCCCTGTCCCTCACACAGACATTGCGTAACGCTGCGGCTCTTCTCTGCGCTCCAATGTTCCACTTTCGCCCAGATTCCAAACAACCAACATATAAAGTGAGTGCAGAAAATATGCATGTGAATATA
>NW_015555925.1:63500-65034 GCF_001515605.1 Sinocyclocheilus anshuiensis | reverse complement strand
TATATGCATGTCTGTTTATGTGCCAGTGGGTGAGCTGGGCTTATTGTTCTGAATAGAAAAAAATTTAACAACGTCAAAAATAATCCCACCTGCCTTTTGACAACATAATGTGCCTACTGCCAACAATAGCAGCAAATTATAATTTGTTTGCTACATTCTGCCAGAGTCGATGTGTTTTATGTACTGACCAAGGGCACTCTTCATTGTGATGAGCAAATAAACATCCCTATGTTTTTTCAGAGCGCTCTAATCAAAATATAAAATGTTCATGTTATGCTACAGAGGACAATACAACTAGGAAGCCAGCTCTTTACATTAAGGGGTACCTTCGTGTGCTGGAAAAATCTTTATATAAACACATCCTAAAGAAAAATCACACAATTTCCCCTCAAGGAATTTGTCGTTCACTCTTTCATTTTAAATAGAACAAACCTGGATGAATGAAACTATAAATCTTCCAATTGTGTGTTCTCTGTACAGAACCTTCTATTGTGTTGCATCTCTGCACAGGGGAAATATGTCTATGTATTTATACAAGAAACACTGCCCCTCAGTGGCCAAAATTATAAAGGCAGGCATATTCACCAATCCTACTCTTCTATTGTTCCTATATACAGTATATATAGGAATGTTCACAATGCATTGATTTAATCGGATGTATTAGGAGTTCCTTGACTGATTAACTCATATTGTCAGATTTACCAATTTTATCTCAATCAGAAATGATATGTTTCCAATGGAATTCAAAGTCATTGCACTAGTAATACTTAATGTCATTTATCAATTTTTAATATCAATGAGTAAAATAAAAATCACTCCTTATTAAGTTGAAATGAGCAACTTTTCCTTACTCTCACTCTCTCTCTCTCTCTCTCTCTCTATATATATATGAGAGAGAGAGAGAGAGCGAGAGAGAGAGGCCGCCGGCAGTAGACATGATGCTCCAGTGGTGTATAAAGTACCTGAAAGCCATACTCAAGTACAGATATCTTACCAGAAAATGACTTTGGTAGAAGTTGAAGTCACTGTTTAGAATATTACTTGAGTAAAAGTATTAAAGTATGTGAGATTTATTGTACTTAAGTACGAAAAGTTTTTTTTTATTTTTTTATCTTAAACGTTCTTAAGTATTGAAAGTAAAAGTACAAGTAAATGCAAAATGGAAAAGAAGCAAATAAATATAGATAAAAAATGTTCACATTACATACACAGCTTGAGTAGCAAGATTGTGTTCAGTTTTAACTATTTTTTCCATTTTGTATTTTTGGGTAAGAATAAGAAACACTTAATCCGGTACTTAGTGTCTTTCATTCCAACATAAGAAAACATTTCTGGAATCTGCATCTGAAATAGCATTTAGATGTATTTACACAGTTTATGTAGGCCTATCTCAGAGGGGACATGGATGCATTTAACCTGCAGTTACAGATGCATAAATAATGTTTTGCTTTTAACATAAAACGTTGAATAGGCTACTGATATTTTAAATGATTTAAAACATGAAAAAAATAGTCGAAATGTGAAATTAAAACCG
>NW_015555925.1:62319-63301 GCF_001515605.1 Sinocyclocheilus anshuiensis | reverse complement strand
GCAATTACAAATGCATAAATAATGTTTTGATATATTAAACATAAAACGTTGAATACTGATATTTTAAATGATTTAAAACATGAAAAAAATAGTCGAAATGTGAAATTAAAACCGCCAGTAGGTGGCAAGTGACAAGTCAACAGATTCGTTCAAAAAGCTGATTCATTAAATAAGTAAACACAATTGCTCAGAGACGCAAAACACTGCTGTGTTCTTTGTTTGGAACTATTTTCGTTGGCAAAATTGAGCAAAAACAAGCAATAATATTTCTAAAATGTAAGTGACTTATTGCTAACTTTACTGAACTTGTATAAAATTAATATTAAATTAGTTATGCTGATATCTGCAGAAAAACGGTACTCTTTGTGTGATATAGATTAAGTTAACTATATTAAATTATATAAATATAAAAAGCATACAGAAGCATTTTTGCCGTCTACAATTTAGAATGCCTGGAATTGAGTTTTAATAGACTAATAAATCACGTGCATGCACCCTGTCTGTTTGTGCGATTTGGTGATATACTTGATAACGTCAGATCACACATCATTACAACAACACTTACCATATTATAGCAGAAGATATACTGTATATCGCAGACCCCAGACTCGACTTGAGTGGAAAATTAAATCATCCGCGGTTGTGCGCGCACTTGTTTGCACGTGAGCAAAGGTGTTTTTAAGCACCAGCCAGACCACTGATTCGTCAAACCTGCTTTCCTGCAAATACTTAAGTACTGTAACTAAGTATTATTACTTTGTTACATTACACCACTGTATATATATATATATATATATATACACACACACACACACACACACACACACACATATATATATCTATAGATAACTGATATATATATAGAGAATTCATTCATTTTCTATTCTCTATTTTCTCAGTATGTATTATACATAGATCATTTATTTTTTCTACTATCTGTCTCTTTATTTTACCTATATATGACCCATGGCCTGCATCAAAC
>NW_015555925.1:60424-62309 GCF_001515605.1 Sinocyclocheilus anshuiensis | reverse complement strand
AAAAAATCTAATCCAAATGTAAGATCATTAGAGTTGCTTGATTAAGACTTGATTCTGTGGGAGCGCTCAATTTTACAGTCAATGCACATGCAAATTTCCCCATGGCAAAGCAGTGGGAAACAGATCTGCCCTGTTGGTATGGTACAACACGCTCATCATAAGAGGACAACACTGGAAGAAAGAACGGGAGAAAGGGAGAGAGAGGGACAGAGAGACAAAGAGGGAGAGTGAGAAAATGGGATTCTAATGAGTCAGCCATCCAGAACCACATCTGATGCCCTGGGGATGATCCGGGGCATACACTCTACCAACACTGTTTATTCTTTCATTTCCACAGGTTAATGGCTGTTTTCTTTATAAAATCTTAATTCCAATATCATAAGGTGATTTAATGGGGCATTTCTGGATCTGACTGACACGGGCAAATGCATTCTAAAGGTAAATGTCATTTTTGCATACCTAAACAGCCTCAGATAAAACAGACGGATGATAAAAAGTATCTGGCCTGCTGCAATTGAGTCTGTTCCACTTTAGCACTTGGAGACCTTTTACATTCCTAATAATGATTATATAGTCACATCTTCAGCATAGACGCTGCTCTCTTCATTATTCTGTTATTATAGTCGTATACACCTCATTTTTAAACTTTCATAAAAGGAGAGTAAAAGCTTGGCGCTTGCTATAGCAGCATTGCCTGGGGCTGAAAATATTAGGAAAGCAAATTCAGATTTCCTTTTTTGGATAAAACCAATTTTGGATATGGGGTTCTGCATGATGCAGAAAAGGAATAGTAGGGAAAACCATAAGATTAATAGTGTTTGTAGTCACTCTGTGGTGCACAAACACAAAGCACTTCATCACCATGTGTTAGTGCATATGTGTGGGTCAGGGTCATTGTGCAAATGTCCCCACAATAATAGCGAAATGTGAAATCACATACATTGTAGGGCCAGCAAAATAGGGTTGTACACTATTCAGAAATGAATTGAAAATTAAATTCATTTTGCGTTTGCCATTTAATTTTTTTTATTATAGAAAATCAATATTCCTCTTCAGGAACTCGAGCTGCGTCGGAGAACGCTTTGGGAACGCCTTCAGCGTGACCGGCTCTGAATCATGTGTGTAATCAGTCCAAGACCTTTCTTGGCCCGCCTCTTCATCCGGGGATGAGCGAGCGTGGTTATAAGACGATGCCCCGGGTAGAACAGACGCTCGCGAGCTATCTGTCTCCAGGCGTGGCATCGTCTTTAAAGGCTCCGGCATTGCCCTCCAAGCCGCTGCGTACCACTTCAGCGCTGGTGGGCAAGGGGTACTCGGCAGAGGGTCAGGCTGGTGCGTGTCTGCACACCGTGGCGGTGTTACAGGCGTATCAAGCTGACCTGCTCAAAGAGCTAGACGAGGGTGAACAGATAAAAACTGAGGATATTACCGAGCTCAGGAGGACCGTTGATTTGTCTCTCCGTGCCACCAAGGAGACCGCCCGTGCCATCGGCAGGTCTATGGCAGCACTAGTGGCTGCGGACAGAGAGGCATTTGTGGTTGACTCTGTCTGATATGAAAAGACAGGGTCTTCCTCTTCGACACCCCGCTTGCGCCTTCTGGCCTGTTCGGCGACGCCGTCAATTCCGTCGTTGACAGGTACCAGGAGGCTCGTAAACAGGCGGCGGCATTCCAGCGGTTCCTCCCTCGCCGCTCTCTAGCTCTGGGTCTGCCGGGCGGGAGCAGCCCCCTCCGAGTACCAGCTCCTCATACAAGGAGGCACAAAAACAGAGCGTCGCCTCACGCGCTCCCCCACGGCGGTCTGGGTTGGGGGCCTCAAAGTCTAAGCCGGATCTGCGGGCCGTACTTAAGACTAAGAGGTCCTCGGCCAAGAAGTCCTGACCCC
>NW_015555925.1:59892-60204 GCF_001515605.1 Sinocyclocheilus anshuiensis | reverse complement strand
CTGTTTTTCTTTTTCTCCTTGTAGCTGGAAATCAGCTCACAGACAATTTGCGGGCTATATATATATTTTTTATAATTCCAGTCTTGCTCGAAAACTCTGGTCTGACGCACGCTGGTTCTCGCGTTATTTCCTTATCACTTCTCGCGTGTGTTTTGTTGTGAAATGTAGTTTGCGGACCAGACAGAGCTGTCGGCGATTCTTCCTATTGTGAAGTCATGCAGTGTGAAACCCCCTGTCACCGATCCATCGTGCAATGTGAACACAGCAGCAACTGAATGCTACCCCAGATAGTCACGCAGTGTGAAAACAACG
>NW_015555925.1:59425-59753 GCF_001515605.1 Sinocyclocheilus anshuiensis | reverse complement strand
TATGCCACTGATAAAGCTTTTATATGTAGTTTGGGGTAACAAAGGGGTTTTATAGGTTCATTGGTTGATTTTAGCTCAATCACAGCAGACGGTGGTTCGACATTGAGATGTCGTTCTCGCCCACATGAGAGAGCTGGGGTTAAGACTAAACAGCAAGAAAAGTGTGCTTTCTCCATTACAGAGGACCACTTATCTAGGCGTGGTGTGGGATTCGACCACGATGCAGGCACGTACTGTATGTCCCCTGCTCGGATCGAGTCGATCCTCACCGCAGTTGCGAGAGTGAGAGTAGGCTGGTCACTCACTGTCAAGCAGTTTCAGAGACTGC
>NW_015555925.1:58488-59122 GCF_001515605.1 Sinocyclocheilus anshuiensis | reverse complement strand
GTCTGATGGCAGCTGCGTCCAACGTGATACCTCTTGGCCTGCTGTACATGAGACCCCTACAGTGGTGGCTCAAGACCAAGGGGTTCTCCCCGAGGGGAAACCTGCTTCGCATGATCAAGGTCATGTGGCAATGCCTACGTGTCTTGGACATGTGGAGGAACCCTTAGTTCTTGTCTCAGGGCCTGGTGCTGGGAGCTCCTTGTCGCCGCGTAACGCTAGCGACGGACGCATCCCTCATTGGTTGGGGTGCGGTATTGAGTGGCCACCCTGCCCGCGGTCTGTGGAGTGGTCGCCATCTCACGTGGCACATCAACTGCCTGGAGATGCTGGTTGTGTTTCGAGCTCTGAAACACTTCCTCCCGGACCTAAGAGATCGCCATGTGTTGGTGCACACCGACAACACAGCGGTGGTCTCTTACATCAACCACCAGGGAGGTCTGCGTTCGTACGGCTGTACAGGCTGGCACACCAGATCCTTGTGTGGTCCCAGGACAAACTCCTCTCGCTGAGAGCAGTTCACGTTTCTTGGCATCTCAATATGGGAGCAGACATCCTGTCGAGGCACCCCTGAGGTGGTGAAGCAGATATAGAGAGTTTTTGGCCAGGCTCAGGTGGACCTGTTTGCAACTCAGAT
>NW_015555925.1:25450-58431 GCF_001515605.1 Sinocyclocheilus anshuiensis | reverse complement strand
GCCCCCTTTACAGGCAGGCGCACCAGATCCTTGTGTGGTCCCAGGACAAACTCCTCTCGCTGAGAGCAGTTGACATTCCTGGGCATCTCAATATGGGAACAGGCATCCTGTCGAGGCAGGGGCCGAGGCCCGGGGAATGGAGACTTCACCCCTAGGTGGTGAAGCAGATATGGAGGGTTTTTGGCCAGACTCAGGTGGACCTGTTTGCGATGGAACGGGGTCCGTCTACAGTTCTCGGGCCTGATTTCTCTTCTCGACGGCACTCCATGGGAGATTCCCATCAGGAGAGATCTCCTCTCTCAGGCGGAGGGTACGATCGTCCACTCCCGCCCGGAGCTGTGGAAGCTGTGGGTGTGGCCCCTGAGGAGGCACAGCTTATAGCTTCTGGTCTCTCAGCCGAGGTTGTTGAGACCATCCTCCAATCCAGAGCTCCCTCAATGAGGAAACTGTACGCCTTGAAGTGGAAACTTTTCACTTCTTGGTGCGGAGACCGCCAGCTCGATCCAGTTCCTGCAGGCCCGATTCTCCGCAGGGTTGACCCACTCCATCCTGAAGGTCTACGTGACGGCTATTGCGGCCTACCACGCCACTCTCGGTGGCCAGTCAGTGGGCAGACACCCCCTAGTTACACGTTTCCTCCGCGGTGCGCTGAAGCTGAGGCCTCCGGTACGGTCTCGTGTCCCTCCGTGGGACCTGGCTGTCATGCTAGAATCTCTTTAGGCCTCCCTTCAAGCCTTTCGAGGAGATCTCGGATCGCCATATGTTCCTAAGGTCCCCTCCTCTACACCACGGCCTGTCGTACTCGAGGCCTTCCATCCTCCACCCTTCAGGGAGCCAGACCAGCAGAAGCCTAATTGTATGTGTCCAGTGTGATCACTGGACGCATACGTCCACAGAGCTGCCCTGTGGAGAAGGGTGGACCAACTGCTTGTGTGCTATGGTCCCCCTAAGAGAGGTCTTCTAGCTACAAAACAGACCCTCAGTCGGTGGATAGTGGATATGAGTCCTCTGATCTCCCTTCGCCTCTAGGGGTCAAGGCTCACTCAACGAGAAGTGTGGCGGCCTCCAAGGCCTTCTTGGCAGGTGTCTCTATGCAGGACATCTGCAACGCTGCGGGATGGTCCACGCCCCTAACCTTTGTCAGGTTCTATGGCCAAGATATGCGAGCCACTCTGGGCTCTTCTGTTCTCTCGCCCTAGCTGTGCAGGCTTCCACACTAGGCAGAGATTTTAAAGGCTGGCGGCGTGGGCATACTCGTTACCAAAGCGTTCGCCGATGCAGCTCGAGTTCCTGAAGAGGAACGTCTCAGGTTACGCATGTAACCATGGTTCCTCGAGGAAACGTGGCGCTGCGTCGCAGGGCCATACTTCCGGCATCTCTGCCAGCGCTTGCTTCACTCCTAGAAGCTGATGCCGGTTTCACCGCACGTGCTTTTAAGCTTCCTGGTCGCTACGTCACCCCGCCCGTGACGTCTCACCCATCCATTGGACTGATTACACACATGATTCAGAGCTGGTCACGCTGAAGGCGTTCCCAAAGCGTTCTGAGACGCAGCGTCTCGTTCCCTCGAGGAACCATGGTTACATGCGTAACCTGAGACGTTTGTCAACAAACTGTAAATGTTGGCTTGACAAAGCCTTGTTTAAAAGCTTTGAGAAAAAGTTTTAAAAGCCTTTAAGTTTTAAAGTTTATAGGTCTTACAGAAAAAAAAATGATATACCAAATTACAGAACTATAGATTGGTTGAATGATATAACTAGATAAACAGAACAACTAATGAAACTATAGATAAATTATGGATAGGATAATAGATGAAAAATTATGAATTATAGAAATAATGATAGGTAGAACAGAACTACAGAAAGAACTATAGAACTACACCAACAATGACAGAACTATAAATAGATTTACAGAAGTATAGAAAAAAGGGTGTTAGAACTATAAATAAACTAAATAAAAACTATGAACAGAACAAAAGAGCTATGAAGAAAGAAGTACAGTAAAAGCTTTAGATATACTATAGAACTAGAGCAAGAATGATAGATAGAATGATAGCACTATAAAATAACTATAGAACTAGAGCAAGAACGAGAGAATGACAGAAGTATAGAAAGAACAATAGATAAGATGAAAGAACTATGAAAAGGATGACAAAAAAGCTACAGAACTACATAAAGAACAACAGATAGAATGACAAATGGAACACCAGAAAGAACTATAAATAGAAAGAATGACAAAAAGAACAATAGAACCATTGAATGAATGACAGAAAGAATAACAGATTGATAATAAAACTATAAACAGAACTATAGAAAAACTATAGACAAAATAGAACTATAGAAAGATTGTCAGAAAGTGCAATATAACAACACAAACAACGACAAACAGACAGACAGACAGACAGATAGACAGATAGATAGATATCAATAAAAAGTCTCCATCATGTGTGTTTACAAAGACGTCCAGTTTTCTCTACACAATGAGTATGAGATCTCTTCTCCTAATTAGTTTTGGCCCAAGCAGGGAGGAGCTGTTAACATCAGACTCATATTCTCAGAATTGTTTACCATATTTCAGCGATAATAACAGTTCCAGATCTGGATGAGTAATTGCAAATCACTGTTGTGCTAACTTTCCTTGGACTGTTGCTCCTGGCTCTCTGTACTGTATCGCTGTGCATTGAGCGTCTACATGTGTCACACAATACCAATAACCCATTTGTCTTCATAACAAAGTGCGTGTTGCGCATGCTTTTTGAAAGCAGCATGTCCCATCTTTTCGTCTGGCTGCAAGCGGCACCTGTTCCAGGAAGACACATGGCATGAGAGGCGCTGAGTCAGCAAACAAGCCTGACAGAAACATGGTGCTCTGTCTCATCCAAAAAGATGTCCCTCGAGACCACAGCGGCTAGACAACGACAACAACAACAACAACACGAAGTGGGACACTCATCTCTCACAGGCCGTGGCAGAGTCACGAGATAATGAAGCTGTTGAGAGATAAAGAGTGCGAAGAGGAGGGAGGGCGAGAGGGAACGAGTGAAAGTAATCACTTCGAAAAAAAGAGTGACAGTGTGGAAACAACAACGGATGGGGAGGCGGAACGGCGTTGCCCCTTCAAGGTCAACTCCTCAGGTACATGACGTGAGAAAAATGAGCTAGCGAAACGACAGCGCGGTCCCCGCTCACAATGAGGCCCATCAGCTCCACTGTTGGCATATTTTGCCTTGACGAGTTTCATTTATTAAGTGGAGGGCTTGCGTATGCACCGCGCTTGCTGGCAGTCACCTTTCGAGCATCCCAATTAACTCCTCTCTAATTGATGTTGGACGTATTAAAGTTAATGAGGCAGCGGTCCATCTGTTGCATGAGGAAGCAGCGAGGGTATTGTCATTGATAGGGCGAGAGCACGCATAATGCAGCAAGGACGGTGGTTTTTGACACCGCACAACAAGACAAAGAGCTGTTTGACACGTGGGATCCATAACGGAGCTTCTAGATTACCTCACATCGCTCCGTGATGATCCTTCAATTCGTCTCTCATGCATTTTTACGAGTTTCATATATCAGCTATATGAGTCTATATAAGGGATGTATGACACAATGAATGATTCACAGGGCCTGAACAGCTCAGTATGTCTAATAAATAATAAATCTAAATTTTACTGATGCACACAGTGTTTTGCTCGCGATAAAATTTTAATCGAGGTGACGGTGGCCGCAGTGGTGGAGATGCCATTGTGGACTGTGCAAATCTATAGCACTTGCTCTCATTGCTTCATCTCCCTGTGGTTTATCAAAGGGAAAGATTTCAGATCAATTCAGGCAGTTTATGTTCCACTGTACCTGAGGCTGTACTTGCAAGCATATGAATGTGTGTGCTAATGGAAAAGAGAAAGTGGGAAACAAGAAAATGTAAGGCAGAAAGGCTAAAGGTAATGTGAAAGATGGAAATTTGTTCTTTGGATTTTTACCTAACCGACTGCGTGACTGAGCAGACTAGTAATATCCTATAACAACAAGAGACCTGTCGCTTTGTACAGATCACACAATGTAAAAAAAAAAAAAAAAGCAACTGTGGTTGGCTGACCATTACTATAAAAATACTGTAGCAAAATGTACGGTTAAAAACAAACAAAAAAAACATTAAATAATGTTAATATATCAAATTACTAAAATCTGTTGTTTACCATTATAATATACTTACAACCACCTTAAAAACACAAGTGGTAAAGAGAAAGCCACAAAATGAAACAATGTTCATCACAAGTAGCTTTTCCACAAGCTGTATATACTAATATAATAACACTAATACACAGAAAGTGCAAAGAAGTCATACACACAAATACAAAACACCTTCAGCATCAAACCCTAATGTACATAACTAAAAAGTAAAATTAAAAATAGTTATTTCAATTAAAAACTATCAAATGTGAGCTGTCAAACAGGAAATTCTGGGAATGTCAATTTATGGTTTTTCACTGTAAATTATAAGATGATTTGTTTTCACTTTTGAAAATTGTACATTTAACAGTATCTTACTGTAAAATTACATGGAATTTCCCATTACATATATTACAGTTTTTCACTGTACAGAGTAAGGTAAATTATCGTCATATATTTTACTGTTAAAATTCAAATAATTTTTACGGTGTAGATGTAGGTAAACAATACTGTCTGATGTATATCCGACGATAGCTGCTTGCATCTCTACTTGTCTAACAGACATTTCTTGCTGGATGAAGGACCATCACCTTCAACTCAACCTTGCCAAGACAGAACTGCTTGTGGTTCCATCAAACCCATCGTTTCATCACAATTTCACCATCCAGTTAGGCTCATCAACCATAACTTCTTCAAAAACCAGAAACCTTGGAGTTATGATTGATGGTCAGCTGCCTTTTTTTTAGACCACATTGCTAAAACTGTCCGGTACTGCAGATTTGCTTTATTCAACATCAAAAAGTTCAGACCCTTTCTTTCGGAACATGCTTCACAACTCCTTGTTCAAGTTCTTGTTCTGTCCAGGCTGGACTATTGCAATGCTCTTTTGGCAAGTCTTCCAGCCACTTCTATCAAACCTTTACAATTAATCCAGAGCGCGGCAGCAAGATTAATTTTTAATGAGCCGAAAATAATCATTAAAGAGGCACGTCACACCTCTGTTTATCAATCTGCACTGGCTACCAATAGCTGCTCGCATAAAATTCAAGGCATTAATGTTTGCCTACAAAACCACCACTGGCTCTGCACCCATTTACCTAAATTCATTACTTCAGACGTATGTGCCCTCTAGAAGCTTGCGTTCTGCAAGTGAACGGCACATTATTGTGCCATCCCAAAGAGGCACAAAATCACTTTCACAGACTTTTTCATTAACTGTTCCCTCCTGGTGGAATGACCTGCCCAACTCAATCCGAACAGCTGAGTCCTTAACCATCTTCAAGAATCGACTAAAAACACATCTCTTCCATCTTTATTTGACCCTCTAACTCTAGCACTCTCTATTCTAATTCTATTCTTTAAAAAAAAAAACTTTTACTTTTAGACTTGCACTCTATTCATTTACTAACTGCTTGTTTTCTTTAAAAAAAATAGCACTAGCTTCTCTATTCTTTTTGTATTCTATCTATTTGTTTTATTTTTATTTATTATATAATTAACAATATCATTGCTCTTTTGTTGATTTTGATTGCTTCCATTGTCCTCATTTGTAAGTCGCTTTTTTTGCTAAATGACTAAATGTAAATGTGGGAATGCACTCAAAAGCAATCATTTGGCTATTTTTTTATGATTTATCCAACCTTTTGTGTTTTTGTGCTACACAAAGAAAATTTCAAGAAGCAGTGTTGTGTTATCAACTAATAACATTCAACATTCCAAAACTACACATCTAACATTCAAGGCAAAGTGGAGCAGTCACACCCCGTTCCTTCCTTTGTACTGTGTAACAGCTTCCAGATGAGTCCACATGAGTTGAATTATGTAACCACAGCTTTACAGGTCTGCTGAATGAATCCCCTGAAGAGTGGAATGATGTGCTATTCCCTAAGCCAAGTGGGTTGGGACCAGAAATGTGGTAAAGTCAATGCTAATAAGAATAATAAAATGTATCTCACCATCTAATAATGTATAACAAAATGATATACATTATGAATAGGCTTAAAAGAGAAGAGGAAATGTTTCTCATATCCTTTGTTTTTGACACCACAGAATGAGCATCCATTCAAATGCTACAATATTTTCACCACAATGCACTTTATGCACACTAACTGCCTATGTATTTCCGCTGAAATCTATTATATATTATATTATACTTTCAGAAAAAAAAAACATATGGCGAGAGAACTCAGTATATTCAGTGGCTCAACGTATTTTAAGATTGAGCACTTCCTTCCTTTTTTCCTTTTGAGCTATAGCCAAACAATTTACAATCATCCAACGCATTAACCTTTAGCGGGCAACAGTGAGCCATCATTCTTAATGCTTTAAGAAGACACCTTTAATGCACGGCTGATAAAGCTAAGAAAGGAGAAATTGCTTTGAAGGGGTGACACCACAAAGAGAGAAACTGAAGGGTTGAAAAGAGCGAGATTAAGGTAGGAGAAGAGAAAAAGATTGCCCAGCATCAGATGTGTGGCTGGCATATTTAACCTGCCCATCTGCATGAAATACGGCCAGGCGGACGTCGCTCCGCTTCAGTGCTCCCGAGCTCGTACTTAACATTTCCGTAGGTGAAAGGGGAGGCGTCGTTAAGGGGAGCCACACTCCGGGGATGCTCATCTCCAGCTCTCCCTGAAGCCATTTATTGCATGAGAGCCTCCATATCATGATCAATCCCCTGGAAAGAAGCGAGAGGGTCCATGCCACCACAGAGGCTTGCAGTTAGACCTTTTATGTCCCCAAATACTTCTCTATTCTCTTGAAAACAATTTACTGGAGCTTGCAGGACTATTTGAGACCTTTAGCAGTTGGTTTTGTCCATTTACAGTATCTCTTAGGGACAGGCCTCTAATAGCTGGAACTCTTTTTCTGATTTTAATAATTTTTCTATAGCTTTTGTCGTAAAACAGCAATTCATTCAACATTCAACAAATCAAACTCCAAAAAGGACATTAACACACCCTAAACACCATGAAAATATCATTTTCATTATCAATATTCATTTTTGTGTGAAATATTTCCTGATGCAGGCCAACAACTCGCTGCATGATATAGCCTATAGAATGCAGTTATATTCCCCTAAAATTCAAGATATTTAATTGTATGAGGTTTCTGTCTGATATTTATATCATATGATATAGTTAAGCAATATCAATATTATGCAAGGAGTGCAATATCACTTGAGTGTTGTTTTTGTCCCAAATAGCAAGAGTGCAAATGTGATATTGATTTTATACAAGTTCAATAAATAAGAATTTAATATTGTGTTATATTTTAGACACAATATTGTCTGTTTTTGTTTAGTTTCTCCATGAAAAATATTAAAGCCAGAGCAGAACAGTGTTGTGTCAATGATTCAATGACCCATTCATAAAGAGAGCCATTTACTTCATTCATGAAAGAATCAGTAATGGAATGAATAAATACAGTTTTTCTCAGTCGCTTTGGTGCATTTCTCAAATCAGAAATTAAATTCTCAAAACTACTTGTACAACCTACGCATCATCTAGTCATTTGTACACATCATAACACCAGTTTCTCATTCTTTTGAATAAGTTTTTATTATTTTAAGTTATTATTAGACTTTTTGTAAATTTGGCATGAATTGTGCAAGTGAATCTTGACTTTCACTAATGAAGAGAATGTAGATCAACCAATGATAAACCATTTCTCTGAAATGGCTCAAAGGTTCATTTCATGAATCTTCAGTTGGAAAGCATATACTGTATAGCCAGAGGACAACACAAGAGTTACAAATTCTGACAATGGACTTTCACATCAGGTAATACTAACAAAGTGCACTGTTATATTGACAACATGACTAAGCATTTTGACTATCTTGTTTGTGAACAATGACACAAGGACTTTTCATTCTGATGGCACTGATATGTTCATTGACATAAATACTTACTTTTGAGAGATGAACTAAAGATTTTGAGCAAGTTACAGGCTTTTGCAGGTAATCCATTGTGTGGTGCTGTTTGTACGAATTGTTTTGAGAAATGCACATACTTTTTTGCAAATATTAAGGATGATTTGAGAAATGCACCAAAGCGACTGAGAAAAACTGTAATAAAAAAACCATTAAAGGGATAGTTCAACCAAAAAATTAAATTATGTCATCTTTTACTCACCTTCATGTTGTTTCAAACCTGTTTGACTTTCTTTCTTTTGTGGAACATACTGTAGAGGATATTTTGAAGAATGTTGGTAACCAAACAGTTTTGGTTACCATTGACATCCACTGTATGAAAATAAACAAACAAACAAATACATACATAAATAAATAAATACTGAGACATTTATGAAATTATCTTATTTTATATTTTACATTATTTATATTTTAAATAAAATATTTCTTTCTAAAGTTACTTTTTGTTTCTTTTCTCATTTAACACAATAATGGCTTCAATTGATCTTTTCGGGGTAATTTCTCAGCCAAATTTGATGTGTGATTAATTTGCAATTAATTAGATTACTTAATCACCACTATGTGTAATTAATTAGATTTAATTGCTCAACAGTCCTAGAAGAAACAAAAAAATTATATATATTGCAATTTTAATATAGTTCAAAATGTTTACATTTATTTTTGTATTATTTATTTAAGATGTTATTCACTGATAATCTCCAATAATAATTGAAGGAACAAATTAATTTATTATATAATACAAAATAATTTTACACACTATCCGCACTGTCTCATGAACAATGTATAGAACAAAGGAAAAAGACTATGATGCACAGCAATGCATCTCTCTCTCCCTTTCCATAAACTGTGCTCTCTTCCTTGATCTGATTTATAGGCCTAGTCGCCTATGGCATGATGGACCAGCTTGAATTAATATGCATTTGCTTATGGCTTCCTGTGATAAATTAATACTAGGGGAGACAATAGAGGTCACAGGGGAGTCTCTGTGTTTAGGCACAGTCACTACTGCCTCTGTTTGCTGCTCTGCGCATTTCGTAATCCCTCACTATGATGAAAAGGAAAGTCTCACGCAGGGATTTACAGGCTGTGTTTACAATGTGATTATACTGACTGCTGTCAGGGTGGGTTCTCTTGTGGTCTTAATAAAGTAATAGGAATGCCTGATGTGTTTTTCCCCCTATGACTATTCGCATATGGCTTTAAGGGTATTTGTTTTCTCCAGATGTTGAACTTGACAAAGGATTTGTTTTGGAAGACTGGAACCGCAGTGTTTTCATTGTTAATGATATAATAAATCAGAGTTTTCACTTGCCTTATCTTAGCTTTCTCTAATCAAATAAAATGGTCATGAGATTCTCTTACCGAGCCATTACGGTGCAGCTCTTTAGTCGTGGTCGCATACTTCCTCATTAGAGCAGAGCTGCTTGTTTTGCAGGTTCGCAGGTCGTATCATTGGCCAGCCTATGACAAGGGTCCTGTCCTGGGAGGAGATCCTTAATGACGGAATGCCCCTTTGGATAATCGGCGCAACGACGAGAAACCAACCATGCATCACCTGAGTTCCTGCCCTGGAGGGAACAGATAATACTTAATCTAGCCAACCTCATTACAGCTGTCCATGTTTTACTGGCTCCACCGATATAGCAGAATTTTCTATCGCTTGCCTTACTTATGATGAAAAAGTGTCCACCTAATATTTTTTTCTCCCCCCTCCCCAAACACAGGAGTATGTGTGGAGGTTATTAACTGCTTTAATTCCTAATGATGCCTGACAGGTGCTCTTCTTGGTGAGATTAAGGACTGGGTGGGTTAATGATGGGATTGGCAAGATTGTCATAACTCACAATAGGACCATTAAAGTGATATTACGAAAAGGACTGCTGCTGATATGTGTTTAACTCTGGCAAGGTGGCACCAGGCAATCTATCAATTTTTTTTTCTTTATATGATTTTCTTGCCTGCAGGGCCCAGTTTTAGATGTGTGAGGAATGTCAAATAACGCTGGCCATGAAGAACGGAAGGGGAATTGGTAGAAATGAGGATGAGAGAAGGTACAGGAAAGAAGGATAGAGGTAGAGAGAGTTGTTAAAGATGTGTGCAGGGCAAATGTGTGAATAATAAAAAATAATAATCATTTGACAATATAATAACAATAATAGTAATAATTGTAGTAATATGTGATTTATTATTACTATTATTTTATTTTATCAAAAAATAAAAGGTTGTTCCAGCACTCTGGTTTAAGAAAGCTGTAGGACACAAAATGATCTTCAAAAACCTTTGCTGTGGGGATTTTATATGTCTTTGTTTTGATTTTCTACGGAAAACTGGACAAAGAAAGACATTTCCTTCCACTAAGGGACCATCAATCATTTCCAAGTATCTAAGATATCACAATGGTGAACCAGTGAAGCCATGAATGCTGAGAGCCTTTGTACTGCAATACTGCCCTCTACTGCCAGGAATATTTGCTTCAGTACAAAAGAACAAAGGAAACCACACAGAAAAGGACACAAAGGAAAGTAAGGAATATGTACAACACCTTGATAGGTAGTGATCAAAGTCATCCTTAAAGACAGCATTGGCCATATGTTCTGTCCTCCTTTCTCCTTGACCCACCTTCTCTGTGGATACTCTTTTAAACTATTTTTTTAATCCATAAAAATCTATTCAATTATGTATTGTATTTTTGAATTGGTATCATAAGTACATTTCAAATCATTTCCGTTCATAAGCAAGTAAATTGTCCAGTATGTGTGAGGGAGATTTTGTACCATATACAATTCATATGAAAACCACAGTTGAAACCACTAGTCATATGACACACAAACCACATTAAAGCCACTCTAACCAGCTATTTTATATCCAAACCACACCCATCTCACCTGTGCACACCTCTTCCCACTTTCTTTCCCTCTCATTCTCTCTCTTTTCCCTCTCTGTCTATTCCTCACTCAACTGTGTTTTCATCTATTACTACACTTTGGATCAAACCAGGTGAGTTGGCTTTACAGAAGCCAAAAACTACATTTGATTTGAATGGATTTAAGTGGAAAGGAATCAACATGTACTGTATTGGGAAGTGTGTGTACTGTGTATGTAATGCTAATTAAAATATCAAATGCAGCTCTGATTTATGTTTATTGCTTCATTACAGATTAAAAATGGGCTGCTTCACATTTGTCAAAGTTGTGATGGTTGTGTTCAACTTGCTTATCTGTGTAAGTATGCTTTTTTCATCATTAAATGTATACATTTGAGTGCAGGGAGAGGGGTGTTTAGAAGAATAATTGCATTTCTTTATTTATTGACTGAGACTTTTATGTGGGGTGTAAAGAATGAAATAGATTCAGCCTGCCTCTGAATGAGCAACAAATAATTTATCCTCTCCTCTTTACAACGAACGCACACAGTACACACATAAATTGAACTAATGCAAACCGATAACATGAATCCATTAGAAAATGCTTCATTGCTTCACGGTGAAGTCTTGATAACCGCAGTCAAAGTGTGAATGTGAGTAAGTCAGTCACACTTGCTCACATGCAACAATTTTCATCTCATTATTGTTCACAGCCACTTTGTTTGTTTGAGTGCTAAAGCCTGCAAGTGCCTGAAATGATGGGTATGCTGGGTTGCATTGTGGGACAGGAGATTTTTAAGCCTGTCGATACAGGAACAAAGGAGAGCGTACATAAAAGTGTACAATATTTCATTCAAAGCATTGCTAGAGCAGTATACTATTCATTTCTATTTGGTGAACGGTTTCTATTTATCTGATCTACAACTGACTTATCAGTCTTAATATTTGTCAAGGTCGGTACACTCTTAAAAATAAAGGTGCTTCAAAAGGTTCTTCACAGCGATGCCATAGAAGAACCATTTTTGGTTCCACAAAGAACCATTCAGTCAAAGGTTCTTTAAAGAACCATCTCTTTCTTACCTTTTTATAATCTGAAGAACCTTCTTTCGCCACAAAGAACCTTTTGTGAAACAGAAAGGTTCTTCAGATGTTAAAGGTTCTTTATGGAACCATTTAGACAAAAAGGTTCTTCTATGGCATCGTGAAGCACCTTTAAAGACTTAAGAGTGTAGAGGACAAAACTGGTATTACATAGGTTATACCGAATACAAGGTCAAGGTTTTCTGTGAAGATTTCATTAAAAGAAAAACCGAGAAATTTATAACCAAGTGCTTTTTGTCAAAATCTCAACATAAACCAATCAGTCTGTCATTCAGTCTTAAGTCTGACATAATGATTCAAGAGCAATGGTTGGACAACAAAAGATAAACTAATTAGATTTTTTATGTTTACGTCTTCTTCAAGTATTAGAAACTTGCTTTGTTTAACTATATGTCTGATTATGGAGCATATTTAAACCAAGGACGATAACTATAATGTTAATAGACTAAAGGTCGGAATGCACTGCACAACACTTACCCAGATTTTGCACTGATTTACAGTCTGTCGAGTCAACACTGGCTATTGAAAATCAGAGCCAGTCTAGAGATTTGAGTTGTATCAGGTAGTGTATGTTGGGCACAGGCTCCAATTTTTTAGCTTCTGGCTATGACTCCATCATTGCTGAGGATATCAAGCATGTTTAATATTTTGAGCCTATTTTAGAACACATTTTGACTTTATTTCTAATGCTTCTCCTCCTTTCTTGTGTTCAGTACGACCTGAAAGTCTAGTAGTGTGTGATCCTCAGTTATTTAGTGTTTGATCCCTAGTTTTTTCTCTGTAATAATTTACAAAGTCAGCAAGAGTACGATGCCTAGTGTTCAGATTTTAAAAGTCACGCAGTGTATTCCAGTCTTAATATAAAATCAGAATCACCATACTTTAAAGCGCGTGAGAATTTGATGCGACAATATAACTGCTGTTAGTGTGGATGCTAAAATAGTTATTGTTATAGTTATCTTTATAGTTATAGTTCTTGGTGTGAATGGGCCTTTATTGTCAAAAAGTGGCAAATGCAGGTGTTCAAGTATTAATGGTGAATGTTTTGCAACAGCATATGTCTGTTTTTTGCGGTAAATACATTTACATTTGGCTATCATATCAATTATAACGCATAAACGAACCAAGTGCAAATACCTCCCTAAATATTACACAAATAGTTGTCAATGTAACTGGATTGGATTCCTATTGTAGGGTTAAATATTTGGGTGTCAGCCAAGACTGTGAGCCAAGAAGCTCCAACAAAGCAACAGATCACACGGAGTTGAAAAACTCCCATCTTTGTGAATAGTAAATTGAGGCTGCACATTTATGTGTTCATTTTATTTTACACATCTCTGTTTACATTTAGCAAGACAGCCCTCTACATGCTTTTTTTCTGTTTAGATCCCCCTGCACAGCAGTCTCCATAATTCCCTGTGTAATACCATGGAAATCCAAATTATTTTCCTCCCCTCTCCAAGTCTAATCGGTTTCATTCCACATATAGTGTGCCTTAGTTTACCCTTACACATAATCTGATTTCCATGTAATCTCTCTAGAAGCATCTTTCTTTGGCACGCCATTTCCAACATTATGCCATGCATGGTGGCATTTCATCAAAGTATTATTTGCTTTAAAAAAGCAGTAATAATTATGACAGGAAGGGAGGAATTTTTGAAGAAAAGAAGTTGAAGGTAATATACCCGTCACATTCTATTTGCTTAGAGACATGTCCATTATCAAAAGCTGACAGTTAAACTGCTAAAACATTCAGACAATTCCCGAAGCTCCATGAGCGCAAGCGGGAAATGATAAAATGAAAATTATTCTCTCGTGGAAAAAATAAACGTTGACGGGAAGGAGTATTGAGAGTTTCATGTTCAGCTGTCAGCCAGCTGAGCTGGATGTGAGTCGCCCTGACAGGTGTGATTGTGTCTGACAGAACATATCAGATTTCAAAGATGGTTATGGCACCAACTGTGAATTAACATGCTGACACCAACCCATTCATTAACCCAAACCACCACCAAATGTGTTCTGGGGCTTAGACCTTTTGATATCTGACTGGATGCATATCATTCTGCTCGGAGACATGAAATAGCATGAAATAGGCAGACCCTTTGAATAAACCTCTTCTACATCCCACAGTTAAATAAGCCAACCGTGGTGTTGCACTTGGATCTTGATACATCAGAAGACACATAATGACTACAACATTGTGTGTCCATCATTACCCCAGGAAACCCATGCCATGATTATGTGTCAGACCTATTGTCAGCGAAGAGTCCTGGAAGTGACATAAATGAGCAGTCGAGCACCTAATCCTGCAGGCTTGTGGCCATTAAGGGCACCCTTTAGTTTTCTATTGAGCCATTGCCATTGCTGAATTACCTACCTCTATGGAAGAACACACATAACTCAGGTATACTCTGGCAATAATGGGAAATCCATGCAGGCCTCTTATCGTACAGCGTAATGGTGAGAATAAAAGGTCATGGGAAAATGCCTAAGATAATGGAGCCAAATACACATGACTACAACTGATACACGCCTGTGGTCATAATGCTTTTATATGAACTGGAGCTTATAGCAAAGTAACTTGAGCATGAGGTATGATGATGTTTCATGAACTAAAATATGAGTGCTAATCTGTGTTTAGCACTATGCCACACAGTATCAGACTACAGTTTGTTTTGGGAGGTACAAAAGTATAGCCTAACTTACAGTAGCTAGTCACATTACTGACATGGATACAGTTGATATGCAAACATTTCTCCTAAGACATGTTCTTAATTAATTACTGAGAGGATTTTGAAGACTACAGGAATACTGTGATTGACAACAGCAAGAATTCACTTACCCAGAACATTTACTACGTGTCCTTTTCGCAGATCTTTCTCTGTTTAATTCAAACGCATCGGACGCCATCTTTGTGTGCGTTTGTGGGTTGACAGTGACACTGAAACATAAAGTTGTAGTCACATCTACCATTGTTTGTCGAATGGTTTGAGCAAAACATAATAGTAATTTTCATACTATGCGTAATTTGCGCGATCGGGAATTTTAGATTTATCATTTAGTCACGTGATTTGCCGCGTTTACCATCAGAAAGCAGCTTGGTTAAAAGAGACGTCTTTGTGAGCTGTCACATTACACTTGCACATTAAAGAAATTATGAAAAAGGAAAAGAAAGAAAATTAGTAAAAGTATAAAGTATAGCTAAAACTATAACATATTGTAATCATTTTAAATAACTATTATATTTTTATTTTTAAATATGCACGCAATTACTCTTAAACATAGGGCTACTATGCCTAATATGCCAAAAAAAAAAGGCAAGTTCAGTTTTTTTTTTTTTTGTCATAAAATTGTCTGACCTCATTACATCAGTAGGCTATTAATGTGCCACTGAGTTAGTGTTTTGTTTGGCAACCTGCTAAACATTACTGAGGAACTACTGTACATTGCTTCGCAGAAGGATTTGTTATCATTAAATGATACAATTGTTGTATCATTTGTGTTTAATTTATGAAACCTTGCCAGCTATGGTCACAAGCATTCAGCATGTGCCTAACAATGCACCTAAAGTTGCTGTAAACCATGGCATTTTGGGGCTTGCTGCTTTATTTCGTGCAGTTAGTCTATTGAGGCAGATACCTTTTTGTCATGTCACAATATAGACAGTGGTGTGTAATGGATTGCAGCAGAGAAGCAACAAGAATATCAATTATTGGGGGGAAATTTGGCCATGTCTGATTATTAGGGAGGGGGACTTGCTCACCTCATTTTGGTGGTTACAGCTCTGATGACAGGGTGACTCTATACATTATCCTATTTGTATCTAGGCATTAGAATATCACTATTAAAATGCAATGTCATATTTGTGAAAGTAAAAAGTGGAAAAATGTTTTTGACAGCTGGCGGGCATGTGTTTGGCGGCTGCAGGGATATGGGTGACAGTGGACGGAGATTCCTTTATGAAAGTTTTGCCACCCTTTACTGGTGATTTCCAGACTCATGTCAATGTAGGAATCTTCAGCATCACTATTGGAGCAGTTATGACTCTGCTTGGACTGCTGGGGTGCTGTGGAGCTCAGAAAGAGAGCAAATGCCTTCTTATAATGGTAAATCTCATTCATCTTCTTACCAAATATCAAGTGAAATATGAATAATAATGTTTGGACGTTTAAGTTTTGTTAAAATGTTCACTCTCTTTGTCTTTCTCTGGGCTATCAGTTCTTCTCCATCATCCTGGTCATTTGCATTGCTGAGACAGCAGCCGCAATAGTAGCCCTGGTCTATTCCTCATACGTGAGTCTGGCTCTAAACCACTGACCTCTCTGCCAATCCTCCCCATCCCCCACACACTCTTTGTCTCTCTTTTCATTTTAGCTGCATGTAAATTCCCATCATACTCTGGCCATCATTAAATTAGGGGGTTTGAAATGGCTCCAGCACATTCAGCCTCTTTAATAACTCCCAGATTGCCCCAGGCGCTATGCCAGCACTCTCACTTTGAGCAATTTATCGCACTACAATATTGACGTTTAGGCATTTTATATGCAAAACAGGCGATTTACATACAGAGCTTTCACCCATTTAGTGAAATGTATAATAATTACAACAACTTTCAATGAGTTATGGAGGGTATGTTAAGAGAATAATGCCATTTAATTAAAAACACAAAGGCCTTTTAGGGCAAATTAAAAAATTGAATTCCATTTAACAGACAGCAATCTCATTTAATGCATATGAATAGATAATCCTATATTAGAAAAGTAAGAATATATATATATATATATATATATATACATACAGTATACACACACACACACACACACACACACACACACACAATACCATAAACAAGTGGGATCTAAAATATCCGAAAAATAGTCAAGCTGTAAATTAATATTTAAAAAATATATATATATTGTTTTTAATTACTTTAATAAGTAAATTAAACAATTTAAGTAATATTAAATACAAATAATCATTTATTATTTAAACTATATTTATTAATTTCTTGATGTTTAATATCCCTAATTAGTTAAGCAAATTGACATTAACCATGTCAGTTCCTGCTTCCATTGTATCACAAGAAGCTCTTTAGAACATTTTGCTGGATAACATGATTATCAGGTTTTACACAATTAACTATACCATACACAATACTGAGAAATTATAAGTGTAGTTCTGTTTCCCTCATTGTTATGCTATCATTTGTAATGAAAAAAGTATAAAGCCGAAATAGAAGCTCATATTTTTGAACCACACTGTCTATTTGTGGTGTTTGGTAATTGTGGTTCTACTCCATTGAGATTTAAAATGGTCTTCTAGGTATTTATGCAAGCGTAGAATCAGTTTGTTCATGAAACATCATAGCTATCTGGATGAAACGCAGTACTTCATCAACAAGCCAGAGCGGTTAATGCTACTGGAGAGTCACCAGAAAGGAAAAGTGCAGGACATTCCTGTGAATTATAGATTGACTAAATCGTTCAGAGGAACATTAAGCATGCAAATACCCATTTAATGTGCCGTTTGTCACCATCACACTTTTATCCATTCATTTATTTATTATCCTGACAGAAGAAATTGGTGTTTTAATAATTCATGTGCAAGTCTATGAGCAGCTGCCCTGTTGTAGTTTTGATAAGAAATAGGCTTCACAAAGTTATAACAATCACACAATATGAATTTGAATAGCATTACATGTTTACATTAATATGTAAAATTGTTACAGAATAAGCCAAATCGTTGTGGAGATTGTGTTTTTAATGTTCAGTTGGTCACAGCTGTTTGCTGTGTGATCCAAAATGTAATCACTCCCATTTCAAGAACATTTCGATTCCATTGTGTTGATGTGGTGTCGTTTGGCAATAACATTTTCACTCTTTAAATTAAAGATAGTTATTATGATAAGTAAAAGCACATAGAATTTACATTCTTGTGTTGTATTACTTTCAGCTGATGTTTGTAAATGGCATTCTGTGTCGTACACACTGGTCTCAGATCAGCAATTAGCAATCGCTCCCTTGCCTTACAGTGCTTTGTCCTGTCTAGATTGTGAGGGAATTCCTCCAGACATTGATGGATTAGCTTGCGCATAATAACTCTACTGATCTGTGTAGCTTCCACTGCTTCATAGGTGGGAGGGGAAGCACTTTTAATTGTGTTTTGTCTGCACATCCCCACAGGCATGCTGTGCTGAAGACCACTCTTGCTGACCCCACCTTTCCCAGCAAACACACACACATGTGACAATTAGCAACAGTCCTTGTGTGCCTAAAACTCATCTGGGTTTATTAATCAAATTGCAAATAATAAGGAAGAAAGTAAGAAAACAGAGAGAAAGATACGGAAAATGCAAGCATGCAACACAAAGGAGATTTGAATTTACAAAGCATATGCGGCCATATTGCATTCACATAAACTATTTTTCCATATATCATGCATTCAGTTCTAAACATACTAAATAATAGGCATACTGTATGTGTAATTATGTAGCAATGTTCTTTATGCATTTGTGCAAATGTGCTCAGTAATATAGCACACGTGTGACTTGCTGACAACTCAACTGCATTGCGGACAATATATCTATGATATTTCACTTTTTGAGCTTCGATAATCATTCAGTTTCAAAATACAAAGACATAAAAATGACTTTGTTAAACGTACCAGAGTATGATTCATAAATAAATTACTGGTAAAGATGAAAGGCAGCCTTCTTCATAGTTTACTGATTTATCTAATGGGAATGATGTAATATTTAAAAAAAAAATTATGTTTAAAAAACATAAATATCTTCTTCATAGTTTACTGATTTATCTAACGGGAATGATGTAATATTTAAAAAATGTTTATGTTTAAAAAACATAAATATTTGTTAATGGCGTAAATGTAATGAATTAATTAATCAATTAATTAAAAAAATGGTAACACTTTAAAATTTGGTCCCATTTGTTAACAAGTGCTTTAACTAACATTACATGACATCGAGCAATACATTTATACAGTATTTATTCATCTTTATTAATGTAGTTTATAAAAATACATTGTTAGTTCATGTTAGCTAAAGTCTATTAAATAATAAATAAAATACAACTTTTGAGTTTAATAATGTATTAGTAAACATTGAAATAACATCAACAAAGATTAATAAATTATTTAGAATTATTGTTCATTGTAACTAATTTAGTTACTAATGCTAACAAATAGAACCTTAGTGTAAAGTGTTAAAAAATAAAATAAAATAATGGAAATGCAACGTTGTCAGCCCTAATATTCATACATTTAGAATATATATTTCAAATTAATTCAAATCTTTAATAATAAGTATCAATAAATGAGGAAATAACCTTACGATTACGACTAGTAAGAACTGCATTGCAGAGAAATGACTTTACTGCCTAGCCTTTGTTTCATTTAGCCATGATAAATGTCATTGCTAGTGGCCTTGTGGAGACACAATGGTGAAAGCAGTTTGCTTTAAAAAGTGTATCTTTGTGGAAGATTTGTATCTGCTAGTTTCCATTCCTTTCTAAAATTCATGTGTCCTTGTTTTTTCTTTATCTGTGATTTTGAAAGACTGAGATCATTCTAAAAACGTGGGCCACACCTGGACTGAAGGAGCAGTATGGGAAAGATAAAATCCTCACGGACTTGTGGAACTCAACCATGACAACAGTAAGCCACGGCCAACTGAATACATGCATACATGAGTATTGATCTGTGCCTCAGGCTTTTCAGTACAGGTCAAACTAAATTAATCCATCATGCCAAATTTCATGGCCAAAAGTGCCTTTAAAACCAGTATAGGGTGGTTGACAATAAATGTGAAAATGAACTTACTAAACAGACTGCCAAGAGTTTGACAGGCTAATGAAACCCCTTCAAGAGCTCTACAGATCAATACTCATACGTACTGCATATCATGGGAACATGATATGTTAGCTCTACAAAGCAATATTTGTGAAAATACTATATGCAACTGACTGTTCTTGCTTTTCATTGGGTAATAGTTGCAGTGCTGTGGCTTCAGTAACTACACAGACTTCTCTGAATCTTATTACTATGAGCAGAATGGGGCCCTTTACCCTCCTACCTGTTGTGCAGGTCTTCAGCTCTTCCCCTGTGACGACGACAATGCAGGTTTCAGTAATGTGGTGGTGAGAAACATACACAACATTCACAGTTCTATCAAATAATTCCACTGCAAAAGCTAGCAAAAGTTTGGACATGTTTAAATTTGCTACTGTAGATGTAGTAGCTAGCAGGGTTTTGGCAAATAATCATTATATTCTAAGTTTCAGCTGGTTTGTGAAATGTCACATTTAATTGTGACTTGCTACTTGGTAACACATATGCTTTCTTCATGTAAAATTTTTTTTTTATGTTTTCTTGTGAGATCAGTTTGGTGTTTCGACATTGTTTCAAACTGGCTAGAATTCTAGTTTCCTGCTCATAAACGTGACTGTAAATTCTGTGCTTGGAAATTGCAATTACAATATTTCAGACACCACTTTAGAGGCACATAAGTGCTGAATTTGGAACCGTGTACTAGCATACTACTCTTCCCAGTACTGTTATAGAAATATATAGTAGATATAGTAAGAGTAGTATGCGGTCCAAATTCGACCAAAACATGAAAATGATGTCTTGACAGCTCTGCTTGGCTGAAGGCACCATAACCAACTATGATTAGTGTCCACTTACCATTTTTTCAGCCTTACTAGGCGAATGATACGTCACCTAATTAATAATTATGAGCCATGCTGATAAGGTAGGCCTATATAAATATGACCCCCACCACTTTTCAGATCACTCCTACACCCTTGTGTATTACAGAGATGTGGTTATATAATTTGGGCCCTTTCATCTGACATTGGTTTCTCTTCCCAGGGCTGTTATAAACAAATTGTTAAGATTATCCAGAGGAACGTCAACATTGTGGGAGGAATAGCTGCTGGAGTCACTGCCATTGAGGTAAACACAACACATCCATCATGCTGTTCCAATAACAAATGTATCAGAAGAAGTGTACTGGGTTTATGCAGGCAGTTGAGCAACTCTCATGATTTGACTGTAGCCTTTATCACGATTGGTTAAAGCTAGTTTGGTATACAGAACAATTTACGACTTTGCATGTCCAGCACAAGCTTTAGCAATGGTTGTCATTATCTTCATTTCTTCCAAATGCATTTAAATGTATACTTATGCCTATTAGACATTTCAATCATATGACACAGACAAATTATTTGCCACCACCTATAAATTACCATGTGTTTTGTTTTCTAGGTGGCAGCGATGGGGGTGTCTATGTACCTCTATTGCTACCTGGACAAAAAAGTCACCTGAAAGTCACATCTTACTAGTTTATTATTATGTATATGCATCTTTTCTTTATGCAATAGGATTTGTTACTTTAACTGTAGATAATACTATAGATATTATGCCATTATTTATTGTAGGATTACAGTTGTATCACGTTAACGAGGTGAAGTGGATGATGAAATTGTTGGTTATTTGATTTTGAAATAGGAAGTTACGTAAACAATCATTTTCTTCTGAGTTTGTAATGTAATGCAACTCATGAAATAAAATGTTGCTGTATCCCCTTCTACATGAGAAAGTAATTTTATAACCAGAGATCAAGTTCATTTGCATAGAGAAACAATAATTGTTTTGCACTGAAACGCTTCATGTCACACAAGCTGTTCTTAAACATGAAAAATTAGTTTAGGGAGAGATAGGAAAGTGCTTGTGGAGAATGTGTTATAAATAATGCATTTGTTTCACCACATAAAACTATCCCTAACCCACTGAAAATATATTTAAGTAGGAGACTGACTGAGGATGATAATTTGTTCTGTTGGTACAGTTGATACTAAATAAAATGCAACATGAAATCATGAGTCAGTCCAGTTCCTTTAAAAATCCTTTGTAATGATATAATGCAAACAAGCAAAGTATGACCTTCTACCCCACTGACAGTACACAGTAGTACAGATCATAATGAATAATATGATAAAAGATTTTATATGACAATTACACAGAAAACAGGATAGAGTTTTTGACTTTCACTCGAAGATTCACAGACACTACATCTCATTCTACAAAAACTACTCTGTCGGTCTGCATGATGATGCAATTACCCCTACAATATCGGCACACACAGGAGAATCATTTACACAAGGGATCAGCCACACTAAATTTGCATTGATTTCAATAGTCACACCATTTCCTTTGTGGCTGCTTCGATTTTCCACATAATTTGCCTGCTGTGCTGTCTGCTTATCGAACAGGAAATAATAATAAAAAAAATTATGAAAAATATATAATCTCCAAAATTGCATAAATACAATTCTAAGTATAACCATTCAACTTTTTAAAAAAAGTGAACACACCAAGAATACATTGCTTACATGTTTGGAAAGCAATTGTAAAAAGTTTAGCTTATATGGGGCCTTAAAAGTAGAGCCATTGCTTTAAAGCCATTTTAAGGAAACATTACATCTATAATTATTAGATATCATTCCAATAGAATTCTAAATAAATAAATGTATTCATTAATTAAAAAAAGAACGTACTGTGCAGCATACTGAAAACATAACTGTCTGATTGCAACCATATAATACATATATATATAAAAAAAAATAATAAATGGACAGAGGGAAAACAAAGTAAGAAAACAGTTTTATTTTATATAAGAAAACCAATCACTTTTAACTACTTAGATATACAAAACTGTTGAAGACTCCGGTTAACATATCAGACACAATCTCTGCAAACTTGAGTACAAAATAATATGTTGAGATGAGAAACATTTCTATTATGGTATTGCACATGTTCCAGATACTATGAAAATGTTTAGTGGCACCACAAATAAAATGTCTGTAGCAATATCAGTACCGATCAGTGAAACCCTGAAACCCACAACAATCTACTCTGAAATCTCCTCCATGAAATGATTTGGACATTATTGCATGGGAAATAAATTTTTCACCAGTATCTTCACACACATTAACTCACGTTAACACAGGGCATATCTACGATTCAGCTGAGATTGCATTGAATTCAAGTGTTAATCCTCCATTCTACTCTTATAAGGCTCTTTAGTGGCTGTGTGAACACATAGATCTCACCTAAGCAGCATCGCCTGTCGTTCTCTGGGAAAGAAGATTCTTAAAGCTGTTGCTGGAGGGCCATCATAGCACAACATAAAAAAAAAATCAATCACATGTCATGTTTAAAACTGGACTGTGCAGTCCAATATAGGTCATTATATGTAGTTAAGGTATACTGCCTGTGCTACTAAAGAACCAATAAAAATACGATATTTTGTTCTAAAAATATATGTCTGTACATAGTTTAATTTGTAAACAAATTTAAGCCTTTTGTTTCTTAATGCATTTTTTCTTGTGTAAAATGAATCCATTAAGTAAAAATAAACGTAGTTATTTTAATATTGACAAAATAAATAGACATAAGTTAAAACGCATGTGCAGGACGGCCCAAAGCACTCAGTAGTGTTAAAAAAGTATCTTATGTCTGCCATATCCTCTTAATCCCTTTTTTGCAGTGCCCTGGTTTGACGTTATCTGCTGTCACAATTCAGTAACTCAAACCAGCACTGGCTTTTATTATAGTACCAGTAATACTTTAAAACATCTATCAATTCTTTTCTAATGTCAAACCTTCCAGCATAAACACATATGAAATTTCATGACCTCAGGAAAAGCTCCCACTGTAAAATACATACCAACAAAATGAGAAGGTCACACCATTTTTAGAAGTCCACACTCATATCATTCTTGTTTAAAAAAGCCTGCAGTTCCTAGAGGCTACCAGCATAGGATGGTTCAGTCAGGATCATCCTACAGTTCATCCCCTTTGTCTCGCAACGGCCTGAAGAGTAACACAAGGCCCATTATCAGCCTGACATAGGCCTTGTCTGTTAGTGGTTAGGAAAGGCCCTTTGGGTGGGATTAGGACTGTTCTAAATCTGTTCCACAGGAAGTCCCTCCTCTTTAGGTGCTGGCTCCAAGTGAATGGGAGTGACATTATTGGGCTTCTTAACACTGGAGGGGAAAAAAAGATGCCGTGAAGGTCATGGACAAAATGTCACATAAAAAAAATAAATAAAAAGGTAAAAAAAAAAAAAAATTAAATGGAATAAAACTAAATAGTTATATATATATATATATATATATATGTATATTTGAGATTATAGACAAAAAAATAATGCCTTACAAACAACAGGTAAGCTCAAAAACAAAAAGTCGTATAACAGGCCCCAAACTAAATCCAACTGAGAATCTGTGATCATGTTTGGGGCATACAACTTTAATCTGACTAACCTGAACAACATAATATATACTTACGAGTATGGTGAGATTGGAACAGCCACTACTAGTACATGGTTCTTCTTTCTGAAGAGCCTCCAGAGTCCTTTGTGATAACCTCGTACATCCAGGTCCCATACGTGCAGGCACTGTGAGCAGTAAACAAGATAAGGCCATAACCTAATACTACAGTTTTAATATCCTCACCTTTAATATATTTTTTTCTATATATTTCCTCTCTCAGTGTTTATAAGCCATTTATCTACCCTTGCAGGCTCTTCAAAAAATAGCCAGACATTTGCACCTTTAGTTCACATAAAAACAGGCAATAAAACTCACCACTTTGCTAAGATTCATTGTAACCCATTGTAACAAAACATGCAGGGTAACTACTGGCTAACCTGCTCTGAAATGCAGCCATTTATGTAAGATACCCAACTGAAATCTCATTTCAAAAATTCAACATACCTTTGCCAGTTCTGTCCAGGTGTTTGTATCGGTCTCTTGCTCCATTTTAATGAACATTACAAAGGTCTTTCCCTCTGTGTCTGGGATAAATGAGTCTTCACATGGGTTTTTACTGTGGTCCAGAACCTTGGCCTCACTGCAGACACACAAACGATTACTGCAGTTGTTGTAATAATAATGAAATTATTTTAAGGCGTTACATTAACTATGCAACAGAGGTGTATGTTCTTCAGATAAAATTACCGTAGGTGGTTTTGGATTTCAATCTCATATGCATCTTTCTTCAAGCTGTAAACAGAGAGAGAATATCAAAGACGTCTGAAAAATGATACAAATTAGGCTAATATGAAGGCTATTATAGAACCATACATACCCATCTACATTTTTCATCTGAACATTCGGAATTGTGTTGAACTTGTGCTTTTTAAAGTAAACTTCCTATAGAGAAACATGCACAAAATTTGGCATAAAATATACATTTAAAATGAGGAAATGTTAGAAAAAGACAAATGCCACATCACTGAATTCATAGTATCCCAGATTCAGTTTGCCATGGAAAAATATACTAAATTACAAGTAATAGTTCATATAAGAATACAGATTAACCACAGACGTTAACATAACGTAAATATAGACGTAATAAGACGTAAATATAACTGTCTCACTTACATGGAAGTAACCATTCATGTTTAAGCCAATGATGCCAAAGTGATAAGAGCGGGAGACATCAGGAATGACACACTCTCTCCCCTTCCTCTGTTCCGGCATCCGCATCCACATGTCCCAATCCCATAGCTAAGGGATAGCAACAGTACAAATGGATGAAAGAGGCTAGACAGGTTTAATATATGCCGTCTGTGTGACGCTTTGTTTCGTTGTGAAAGCGAAACTACTTTGTTTGGCCTTCCAAAAGAGGACACGACTAGAAATCAGTGGTTAGGTTGTATTTACAACACTGTTCCAGAACAGTTCAAACCAAATATTCAGATGTGTCCAGCGCATTTTATGGAGGACTGTTTCCTGATCCTGGTAGAGTAGACTACAATGCCGGCTGTTCTGACTCACAGACTGTAAGTACGTTTTTATATTTAAAGAATTTGCCACTGATGATTCAAACACGAGTTTTTTGGGCAGTGTAGAGTAGCACTTGTTGTTTGTCATTTCTCCGATCACAAATGCAGACATGGTTTTATGTTTATGTGGCGCGATGCAATGCAACGCGTAAAAAGACAGTATAAGTAATTATAATCCATAATTATGTCCCCACTGGATGCAACAAATGCCTCGTTTATAATGGCTTTTAATGTTTTTGTCTCGTCGTGCTGGGACAATGCATCACAATATGGTAAGGGGATTAACATTTCCGTCACACGCTTGAGGTATTCGGCCAATCACAACGCACTGGATAGCTGGCCAATCAGAGCACACCTCGCTTTTCAGACCGATGAGTTTTGTAAAAATCGACACGTTTCAGAAAGGCGGGGCATAAAGGAGAAACAATAATGTACAGTATGTGGAAAATAATGTGTTTTTTGCACCTTAAAACACAAACATTTCATTACACCAAATGTTCTTTTTAGCAACATCATATGACCCCTTTAAGGCATTATATGCACTTATTTAAATATCATTTCTGGTACTTACTATATACACTACACACTCTTGAAATTCAACAGAATGACTCTTCAAAGGTTAGCAATGTTATTCAAATGAGAGGACAAAATACTAAAATCCATAGTGAGAACAGCACTTCCCAATGGTGAGAGGAGGATTAATCACTTTAAGAAGCTTTCGTGCAAGCAAATGGAGCGGAAAATTGTGCCAAAATTAGACTGCTTTTGAGAGGTTTTGCATGTAAACTGTAAATAAATAAACTTCTCCTATTTAGTCATAAATTATAGGCTAAATGCAGGAATTAGCTGCCTCACCTTCTCAGGAGTTGGCCATTTGGGCTCCAGTTCATCCTTGTAAAGGCTTTTTTTAAGCACCCAGCCAAGGCCAGGCATACTTTCCACTCTGTACGACAGAGACGGGTCCTCTGCTGTGTGCTCATAGCCCTGCAAAACAGCACAGCAGCAAGGTCAAGTGCACTGCTTGAAGGCCTTTAGAGACTTTTACAGTAATTAAAGCTGAGGGTACAATAACCATTGTTTAGCAGAAGAAAAATATACCAACAAAAGAGCATTTGGCAGCATTTACCCCCAAGACAAAAACAAAAATAGCATATTTTCAAGTAATAAAAACTGAAAAGAAACTTTTTTCTCCATCACTCACTTGGTCATTCCAGGCCGAGATACAGTACAGACTGTCATCCTCATGCAACAAATGGATGGTCTGACTGAGAAAGCTAAGAGACAAATGTTGGATGAGAAATAAATCACACATCTAAAAGACTTTTAGAGACAATGAGTCAAATGTTGTTACTCAATCTTTTCTATTAAGATGAGTTGAGCTCAATAATTCTGCACTCACACATTTCTAATCTGGCCTGTGACAAATAATATGGGAGTCTGCTACCATCTAGTGGACGTGTGTAATTCAGTAAAATTAATTACAATAAAATTACTCATTTACACAGCTAATATTATACACACACACTCTATTAATTTTATATGTATTGATATAAACTAATATATCACTATATTATATTGCATTATAACATCCATACCTGAAAAAATCTATGGAAATATCCAGGTCTTCCTCCAAGACAATGGCAAAATCTGCAGCCTAAAACATTTTTTTTTTTTCCAAAGTCAAACACTTGCAAACTGTATTACAACGTAACTGTATATAAAGTGTAAGGCAGGTGATTTCATCATTTACTCACTGGATGCAGACTGAAGGTTGCAGTCAAGCTGGCTTTGTAGTGCTGAGACAAAATAAACATCAATGTATTAGTGCCATCTTATGGTCTTTCACAAACAGGCTTTGACCACTGCAAATCACTGGCCATTCCTTTTCATGTTAATGATTCATTTTCAGACAAAAGTCACAAACATATCACCTGTGACACTCTAGCATTCTTAATACTGATAGGCGTATGCTGAACTCCTTTAAGACCGAAGAGATCCACCACATCCATGGGTTCCTAACCAGAAAGCTTTTTGTTAATTTTGTAAATGTGTATAAATCCTCTCACAAAAGCTGAGAAGAAAAAAAAATGCATTTAAGAGGAGAGGAAAAAATATGAAAAGGAGACAATACCTCATAGTAGCCATCGATAAAAACAGTGATCATCTGTGGATTGACACCATGGGAGGAAAGAAGAGAGCGCAGCATTCTAGAGAAACAAACATGGCTTCAGTCAGGTATTCAAGGTATGCTTTTTTTAATATACAGGATTTCTAGGTTTCTCCACTGAAGCCAAATCAAACAACATGGACATAAAAAAAAAAACTGTATGTGAAATATGTGTCTTCACTGTCACTTCTGGTCAATTTAATGTATCCTTGATGAATAAAAGTATTTATTTCCTATGAACAATTCTTGATTGGCTACAAAATGTATGAAACAAAAATGTAAAAACATACGTGCCACAGATTTAACTAATCCATTCAACTGCAGATATATGATGTGGTTTGGTATGGTAATAAGTTTACTGACCTATAGAGATAGTTTGGTCTATTTCCAGCTATAACTGCTACTGGGACGTTGTAGACATTGTTGTTAGGCAGCTAAACAGAACATGGAAAGGTTTAGTCAACACAGATTTAACACAAACACTCTTGTTCTACTGTCTAAATGCTTTTAAGAGTCAAGTTACAGTATCTCAGGATGAGGGGTATAACAAGCACTAACAACTGAAAGTCTTACACTTCTGCATAAAAACATTTGTAGAGAAAAACATATATAGTCGGTCTCGGTATCATGCATTTTGATTGTGATGTTCCTGATACCATAAATAAACATATCATGGAACCAAAAAATGTATGACAGTAAAGTAAGTTTTTAAAAGTTGACTGGCTAATATTTTTAACAGTTTGGTAGAAAGTGATGCCTTGACGCATGAGATTATTAAATATTTTTTTTAAAGCACGTGTGATGCATTTTTCAGGATTCTTATGTTCAAAAGAAAAGCATTTATTTGAAATAGATTTTTTTTTTCCAACAATGTAACAGCCTTTACTGTCACTTTTAAACAATTTAAAGGGATAGTTGACCCAAAAATGAAAATTCTGTCATTAATTACTCACCTTCATGATGTTCCAAACCCGTAAGACCTTTATTCATCTTCGGAACACAAATTAAGATATTTTTGATGAAATCCGAGAGCTTTCTGACCCTCCATAGATAGCAACGCAACTACCACGCATGTCGAAGACTGACACAGATGAGAAGAAATTGTTGAATAAAGTTGTCATTTTTGTTTTCTTTGCGCACAAAAAGTATTCTCATAGCTTCATAACATTACGGATGAACCACTGATGTCACGCAGACTATTTTAAACAATGTCCTTACTACCTTTCTGGGCCTTGAATGTGGTAGTTCCATTGCGGTCTATGGAGGGTCAGGAAGCTCTCGGATTTCATCAAAAATATCTTAATTTCGTGTTCCAAAGATGAACGAAGGTCTTACAGGTTTGAAACGACATGAGGGCGAGTAATTAAATGACAGAATTTTCATTTTTGGGTAAACTATTCCTTTAATGCATCCTTGCTCGATAAAAATATATAAAAATAAAATCTCACCGACTACACATTTTTTAATGGTAGTATATAAAAGGTTTTTTAGTCACAGAGTGTGTGTCTTACTGGGTCAGGATTAAACTCTATGGGTGCTGGATCCTTGCAACTACAAATGCTTCCATATCCTTCCACTTTACTGCAGAAGAGTTTTCTCCGGCGGTTCAGCTCAGTGTCTGCCCAATGGCACTCTGCCTCTGAAATGAGTCACAACGTCAACAGACAGCTTCAATACGATCCATAACATAACTACAACAAATGAACTCTACACTCAAAATAATAAAGGTAGACATACCTTCAGAAGCTGTCAGCTGGACCTCAGTCTTCAGCAGCACAGGATCACCCCATGTGGACAGAGCAGGAGACTTGGAGTGCTTCTCCCCATACACTTGACCTGAGAAAATAAATAGTACATTTATATCACATCCCAGTGGAAAAAGAGGTGTTTTCTATTTTAATAAATTATAAAATGTAATTTATTACAGTATATTAGAATGATTTCTGAAGGATCATGTGACATTGACGACTGGAATAATGGCTACTGAAAATTCAGTGTTGCCATCACAGAAATACATTAAAAAATGCATTTTAAAATATATTAAAAAATAAAAGAGTTATCTTAAATTGTTAGAATATCTTAGACTATCTAAATTTCACAATATTATTGTTTTTACTCCAAACTTTTGTTTTTTTTTTAACTTTTGTTGTTCAAAAGATTTATTCCAAACTTTTGAACAATGGTATAATACATTATTAAAAAGTTAAAAGGCATTATCCTTACCTCCCTTCTTTACAACCAGAGTCCACATATCCCTCCAGCCTAAGGGGACAGCTGCCTGACTCCCCAAACCTTTCAGAAGATTCTTTGCTGCATCCTTCAAGTGGAAAGTCCCCTCATCCTGAAGAGGCCAATAAGAAGTGCACTTAAACACAAAGAAAACACAAATCTGAAACCATGAAAGTGGATGGGAGAGGCCTTTCTTTAACCTTAATAGTGAATATGAGGATTCTGCCACGCGTGACCATGTTGAGAAAGAGGATCATGGCTTCATCCTCATGGGGAGAATAAGTATCAAACACTCTTTTGGCCATGACGTGACCCTGAAGGAAGATGATACAGAAAAATGCTATCATACAAATTTATAAATAATCTTGACAACTTAAAAAGATAGTAATGATAAAAGAAAATACAGTTTGTCATGAGAAGTGAATGAGTGTTCTTACAGTTGCCTGATTTAGAACTATAACATGTACACCTCGCCCCTGCTCCCTCATCTCATCTTCCAGAACCTGCAAAAATACATCAAATATTGTTGACAGTGTTATCTGGTAATGGTGTGGCAAATTTGTCTTGTCATATAAAACAGGGCTTTAATCACTTACAGTGGTGCCATCCACTGCTACATAAACCTTAGATCGACTAGAGTACACCTCGATATCTAAAACCTTCCTCCCACTCACTGGTCTGCGTGGGGTTTCCATGTTAGGCAGGGCATCATCTGAGACAATGTTCAATAATAACAAAAATAAATTAGTATTCAAAACTGACAGTGTGTAAACATTAAAAAAGCACAATGATTTTAGTGTCTTTACAATTCCATTCATAATAATAATAATAATATTTTAAATCTCTAACACGTCAAGGCATCATAAAAAAATGTCCACAAAAGCAATTAATCGACATTACCATACTCTTGAGCTGCATCATCCTCACTGGCAACTCTCCTTGTGTCAAGAATGAGTTTGATATTTACAATCACTGTGATCAGTAGAAACAGGACAGCACTGGCCTGCACCCACACACACACACACACACACACACACACACACATTATTATTTAAATATAGACAGTAATACATACTACAACTTAACCCAACATTTCTAGCAGCATTATAACTTATGCGCAAGTTGAACTGAAAAATTAACAAATTTGATAAATTCTGATGTTTTGAGATGCTCCACTGACCATCTGGTGCTTCACCAGAAGCAAGAACATCTGACCTTTTGTGCAAGAATCACATGGTCAGTGTCACAAATTTGCTTTGATTAGTGACCTAGGCTAGAAATATTTCGTTCTTTTTAATTCGCAAAATTTCTTTTTCAATTTTTTTAAAATCAAGTGCTGCTCAGCTAACCATAATATGACTACAACATAAACTGATAATCAAACTTTCGTTGTGACAAAGTAACTAGTGACTACCTGAAAAGTGAAATGCCTGTATTCATTTTCACAATCTAACATTTAAGAAGTTGTCAGCAATTCCGATGTTGTGGTAAAGCCGTGGATCAACAGTTGTGTTGTTATCAGTTAGTGATTTTTATTTATTTAGTTTTTAAATGGATTATTCTATGAAATGGCATATAGTTGTATTATAGTAGTAATAAATGAACACATGCCCTATTTTGCAAAAAAAACAAAAACAAATAAAAATTCAATGATGAATGCAAAATTAATTCTGTTTATTATGGAAAACACAATAAATAAATAAATGAAGTATGTATGTATGTATGTCCACTAAAAGATACAGCAAATACAAGTAAACTTTAGGTTGTATAGTCAGGACAGAAAAATAAACCCCCCATTATTAGTGTTCAAAGATGATCTTATTAAGTGACATGTGCTGACCTGGCAGATTCGTCGCACTGCTCTTTTGTTGGCGAGTCTGTATTTCCAGGTGAGGTAGAGGCTGCGCTGCTGGCGGGGGATGAAGGGTTTGGCTCTCGGGTTGGGTGTCCAGGTGTCCATATCTGCAGTCCTGCCCGCTGCTCCTGATCACAACACCTGCCTGCATCCGACAACGCCTGCAATCACGTCTTCTTCATCTACACATCACAGCAGTAACAAAAGACGGCCATAACACATTTCAAATCTTCTTGCAACGTTAAAATGCAATGCAGGTGGCACAACTTTAACATAGGTTACTGCAAATGCTTTATGAACAATTACTAAAACAACGCTAAACTGCATTTTAACTGTAATAAAATTGTATGCATGTGCACGAGCTAATGATATTAATAACTCATTATTAATACTGACTACTGCGAACAGATGGTAGCGGGTAACGTTAGCTATCTGAGCACAACAGCTGAAATTCCTTCTAAAGGCAATTTCTTTTGACACTAACATTTCTGTTGACTGTAAGGCTGCACATAATAAATGCTAGTGACTGTTTACCTCAGCAGCATTTTATGTTGCACGAAAACGACGTCCCGCCTCGCCAGAAAATATAACTGTAATTTAGTTTAGGTCGGGTCTAGTAACGTTTGGCCATATGCAGGTAATGAGCATTGTGAAGCCAGATTGCAGGATAACGCCGTACGTTTGTTTTTCAAAATAAAAGCCCGTTATTTTTTATGGGCAAATAGTGAATGAAATAGTTTTCCTGCCAAAAGTTAGCTACTTCAAAAAAAAAAAAAAAAAAAAAAAAAAAAAAAAAGGTTAA
>NW_015555925.1:21108-25432 GCF_001515605.1 Sinocyclocheilus anshuiensis | reverse complement strand
TTAACATACTAAAAAAAAAAAAAAAAAAAAAAATAATAAGTAAAGTGTTAAACATTAAAATTAATATTAATAAAATATTTAAAATATTTTATTTTATTTTATTTTATTTTAAAACATTAGCTCAAAGCAGTGTCATTTGGCTGAAAATAGCCATTTAAAGAACATATCCACCATACAACTACATGAAGGCCTGCAGGCCTACCAAACTTTTAGATGTAAACATGAAACACAAGGCACTTTTAACTTTTAACATTTAACTTTAAGATTAGTGAATTATTTAATAGCTTGTAAAATGTCAAATGACAAAACTCAGAACAAAATTTGCTAAGCAAGAAAAAAATGATCTAATATTTTTTCAAAACACACAGGCTAGAGGGGGTTGATTTGCTCATATAGATTTGCGGTGTTGAAATTAAATAACAAATTATTTGACTTTATGTAACAAAAGTGGCAATAGGCTGTAAGAGTTTGTCACAAATATCTAAGGTCAGCAGGACATTTTCTTTTCTTTCAACTCTTAAGGTAGGCTATTAAACAGATTAGGATTAAACAGATAAGGATGCATTTCTTTTTCCATTACTATAGACTTCTTTCATTGGTAACTTGTGCAAAGAAGAAACCCCCAATTCTCAGCTTACAAACTGTGTGTGAACAAATTTATCAGATCATCTCTAGCAAGCGGAAAAGGCGGAGTAAAGAAAGGCCTTTAATTGTTCTTTTGGATATTTCACTGTTATTATATGTCTAGCACGCTTATTCTCTAGAAAAAGTCCCAGCGCTAAAGGAAAACATGGGACTTCTGTCAGCTTCTGGTTACTTAGGTGAGTTTTTTATATAAAATGCATTAACATAAATCATTTGACTGTTTAAGAATCAGCTCTAAAATACAGTCCACTGGTCTATTTTATCAATGTTTATCCTATGTTTAGCCTGGTTTAATTGATAAACTCCACAATGTACTCAGAGAGAAAAAAAGATTTAGAATTTTAATGTTGTTGCATTATATCAATTTTCAGTACTGTTTTCCTCCCTGTTCACACATGGAGCATTTCAAGATATGGATCGGTATGAATCAGTCAAAGATTTACACTCAGAAGCTGCTCTAGATGTCCAGCCTGACAGCAGACAACACTTGAGGGGGGGGAATTTCACCCTTCGCTGCTCAGTTAAAGGTATTAATCCAACAGGCTGGATACTGAGGAGGCTTCAAGGAGCTAAAACGAGATCTGGATGTTTACAGTTAAATGGCACAGAATCTACAGACAGGCCTGAAGAATGTCATTTCATTGACATTGACTATAAGAACAGTGGATTGTACTGGTGTGAGAGTCCTGCTGAAAACAAGACAAGCAACACCATCAATATCACTGTGAGCTGTAAGAACATCATTGTCAATCATGTAGATCCAAATCACACTGATTTAAAGATAATAGTTTTCATTATTAACATGTGACTAACTCCACAGATGACTCAAAAGATGAAAACACATTTACAGGTATGAGATACAGATATAATATCTGTTATTGAATTTGACATTCTATGTTATAACCGTCCTTAATATGAACTTTGTTATCCAGGATCTTTGGTCTGGGTGTCAGGGCTTTGTGTCATCTTGATTCTTCTGGTGCTTCTTCCTGTGCTCTGGCTGTTGTTTCCAGGTTTCAGGTAGAGTATACAATTCATAACTATTTTACGTTTTGGCAAATTGGTGGCAAATTTGTATGATTGTACATTTGTGTACAATCTGATTACGCCCCACTGAGGGTTAGGTTGGGGGGTGAATCTTCATGCTAATTATTTATTTATTTTTTATTTTTTTTGTACCATTCAAATTGTACAAATTCATTAAAAAAAATCACCAACGCATAAAACCATTACGTTTTCCCCATAAGATTGTGTTGCGTATACAGGTATATTCTATATACACACTTAATAGGTCACCCCAAAAAATGAGAAAAAAATGACGCTCATGTCATTTTGAACCTTGAGGGTTAGTAAACAATGACAAATTGAGATTTCTTTAATTAGCAGTTTCTACTAATCAGTTTGTGATATTAATTTCATTGACTACTTCTGATTTACATTGCTCTCTGTATCAAATATCTGCAATGTTTACGCATGCTTTTCAGGGAGAAATTGCATGTGTGTCCAAATGGGGCATTCAAGAGGGAAAGAGTCCAACAGGAAATGCCTAAAACCAAGCAGGATGTGACTGAAATCCAGTGGGATCTTCCCTGGATGGAGATGGACAATTTGTTGGACAAGCACCAAACTCCTGGCAGCTGAACTGTCTATATTTCAAATGTGGATGTTATCAGATACACATAGTATTTCTGAAGACAGAAAACAGACACTGTGCTTTATAAAATGAGTCACGGATAATATGACAGATGAATAAAGAGGCCCATCTTGATATTTACAGCATATAGAAGTGTTTTCACACGGAATAATATGTTAACAACTTTATATAAGGTCAAAGGTCTTTAAGGAATAATTATATCACCTGTTTTTAATTACAAAATGACATTGATTTGTTATTTCTGTGTGACTCATTCACATAGAGTAAAGACTTGTGTGAACTGCTAAGGATGCAAGGCAAGTTGGCAATTAACTTTTTTTTTTTGTGGAATTATGGTTACTGTACAGTGCAATGTTGACATATAATTTATTTATTTCTTTAAAAAATTATAAATAAATAGCAGTGATGAATCATGTACATTCAAAACTGACTGTTAACATTGTGACATTTAATAAACTGTTTAATGTCATGTCAGTGTTACCATCACAAAAAAGTGCCCTTAGATTTTTTTATTGTATGCTTTAAATACTGATTATCCTAGGTATAATATGATTTATTATGATATTTAACATTAAAATGATACACTTTGAAAGCAATACACTTTCATAAATGTGTAAGCATGCTTTTTAAAATTTAACTATCATGTGAAATCAATGCATTTTAAAATGTTCCGATTTCCAGGATATTTTAGTGTACTTTATTGTGAAATGTGCTATTAAAATGATATATAAATGAATGCATTTTAAAAATATTCTTCAGTCTGATTTCAATTTAAAGTCAGATTTATGTGTGTTTTATATACTGCTTGAACTTAACTTTATTAACAAATTATACAGTTTACTTTTAAATTATATTTTGTTAAACTTAAAGCAACAAAAATGACACCGGTTCATACTGCTCCAAAAATAGTCCATACAACTCATGCACTATATTCCAAGTTATTTAAAGCTTGCGTTTAAGTCAAAATATTAAGATGCATCACATCTCAATAAATCACAAGGGGAACCAGTGATGCTTGCTATCAATGTCATGAAATGACACAGAGCATTGTGAGGCACCATGTTTGAATTTAATAATTCCAATATGGCATAGTACATTATGTAGTTTAGTATCCAAATTGAGATTCACCCAGCATGGGCAGCTATTTAGAATAATTAATTCCCTCTTCCCCCTCCTCTAACCTTCTGTCTTCTCACTCAGACATGCCTTCTGCTTTTCTGGAGATCTGGCTTAACAGCAGACAACACTTCAGGGGTAAGCAGCTTTCCCTTCGCTGCTCATTAAATGATGCTAACTCAACAGGCTAGATGCTGAGTTAGGAGGAGTTAACAATACTATATTTATAAATTAGCATCAACCTAAATTAATAAATGCTGTGAAACAACTAATGCATTAAAGGTATTAGTTTCCACCCAAAAATAGAAAATTCTGTCATCATCTGCTCCTCCTCATGTCATTCCAAAACTGTCATTTCTTGTGTGGAACACAAACGATATTTAAAAGAATAATGGTTCCCATTAAATATGGACAAAAAATACTATGAAAGTCAATGGGACCATAAACTGTTTGATTACCAACAGTTTGGAATGACACGAGGGGGGTAAAAGATGCCAAAAATTCAATTTTTGGGTGAACTATTCTTTTAAATAATGTTGATGAATTTAACCTTTTTGTAAAATGGTAACAGCATATCAATATTTTATATATATTTTTTTTTACAAAATATACACCATGGTACTTAGAATGGACTCTTTATACACTGTGCTAATTAAAAGATGATTCTGTGTTTTTATTTATTTAATTTATTTTTTACAATATGACACTAAAGTTTGTCTCTGTAAGGACCTGTCATCAACGAAGTGGGATCTCAGGTATGTTTTACACATTGTCACCATCACAGACACTGTTCCCTTTCGATACTACACTCGTACTGCATCTTGCTAGACGCATATGGGAAAAAGCCTTTTTTCTCCTGAACTGAAGCCTTTTTTTCATTCACGCAGTGAAACTGCATGGCCATTGGTT
>NW_015555925.1:15102-20829 GCF_001515605.1 Sinocyclocheilus anshuiensis | reverse complement strand
TGGGCATCTGGCTATATAAGCGGGCGTTCGCCACAGGATTCTCAGATTTTTTCTCCTTCAGAGACGATTCTACGCTCATCGCTGATCCTGAAAGCCTGCTCGCCGTTGACAAGCCTCGCAGCTGGATTGAGACCTCCCTGCTCGGCTGACTGGCTCTCTTTGCGCCTCAGCATCGCAGCAGTTCCGGTCCTGTTCCCCTGCCACCATCCAGCGATTCTGAAAGAGCTTATTTCTAGCAGGTAAGCCCTAAAAGAGCAATTTGTAGCGACGTTGTTGCAAATGTCGCTCTGCGAGTGTGGCTCGTGCAGGGAAACTTGCACGATGTAGAAGAGCAATGAATATGTCATCTGTCTGGGCAGACCCCACGCAGAGACTGTTCTTTCGCCGAGACGGAATGCTCACTCGAGCATGAGTTTCGCTCTTCTCCGCTTGTGGACCGCCTTCACTGGAGGCAGCCCCGCTCTCCCGTTTCTCCTCTCTCAGCGAGCCTCGGAGAGAGAAACAGCAGAGTCAGGGAGATAAGCAACCGGGTCTGAGCGATCGCATGCCGGCACTGTACCCCCGTGCTCGCTCTCCCCGTTGCTACGCGATTACTGAGACAAAATGCTCACTCGAGCATGAATCTCGCTCTTCTCCACTCGTGGTCCGCCCTCCACTGGAGACAGCCCCGCTCTCCCGTTTCTCCTCTCTCAACGAGCCTCGGAGAGAGAAACAGCGGAGTCAGGGAACTAAGCAACCGGTCTGAGCGTTCGCATGCCGGCACTGTGCTCGCGTGCTCGCTCTCCCCACTGCGCTTTGATCCGCCGCAGAAGGGCAGTGAGCTGCGCGCTCACTGAGACAAAATGCTCACTCAGAGCAAGAATCTCACTTTTCTCCGCTCGCGGACTGCCTTCAATGAGGCAGCCCCGCTCTCCCGTTTCTCCTCTCTCAGCGAGCCTCGGAGAGAAAAACAGCGAAGTCTGGGAGCTAAGCAAACCGGGTCTGAGCGATCTCACGCCGACACAGAGCCTGTGTACTCACTCTCCCCGCTGTGCTTCGATCCGTGTCTCACACGTAAGGATCAGCGTCCCTCTTTACATCGAGCGACTCTATCCTCCTAAGTAGATCGGAGCAGATGCTGCCACTGGCAGCTTCGAACTGTGTGTGTCACTATGACTGCGCTCACAGACACGGGCTGCTTTTGCCACGAAGCAGTCTGCCCCTGTTCGTTCGTAGAAAGCGGCCCGCCTCCCTGCTCTCATATTTCTCTCCTCCCAGTTACCTCGGAGGAAGCAACGGCGAGCTTGCGGGTTGAGCGATCAGGCTTGAGCAATTTCATGACGGCACACATCATGCGTGCTTGATCTGCCAGTGTGTGACACACATCAGGCGTGCTTAATCTGCCAGTGTGTGTTACACGTGAGAATCAGCGCTCCTCGTTTCACGAGCAGCTTAATCCTCCTTGGCAGATCAAAGCAAAATGCTGGCAGCTTCGCATTTGTGTGTGCGTCGCTGAGCCCCGCCTCCCCCGCTCTTGTGTTTCTCTCCTCCCAGTTACTTGGAGGTAGAAATGATGAACTCGCGGGTATGAACGATCAGGCTTGATGATTTAATGCCGGCAAAGCCCCCGCATGCATCACTCTCCACGCAGCTCTTTGATCTGCCAGTGTGTTTACACGTGGGGATCGGCGCCCCTCATTGTCGAGCGGCTCAATCCTCCTGGGCGGTTTGGAGCAGAACGCTGTCACCAATGATTCAATATCGCTGACAGCTTTGTATGTGAACGCGCCTCTCGCCTGGGCCACGCCCACGCTGAGGCTGCGCTGCTGAGACAGACCGCTCTTACTATGAGAGTTCATGTCTCGCTCAGCTTTGCGCGCAGCTTCTCTTCTAACGAGCGGTTTGATCTTTTTAGGTGGATTAAAAGAGAATGCTGTCACTAATGATTATTATCACTGACAGCTTCAAATTGGACGCGTCTGGGCCACGCCCACGCTGAGGCTGCGCGCACGGGGGCTGACTGCTCTGCTATGAGAGCATTAAGTCTAGCGAAGCATTTTTTGAAAGCATTTTCAGGGAAAGCTAATTTCTTCTTCTGAGTGTGGGGTCCCCATATGTCGATCAGCCTCTCAATTTAATCCAATCCCTTGTCACACGGGCTGAGGCCTGTCGGGCCAGTCCTGTAGTGCCAATCTGGGTGTTGGACATAATAAAACAAGGTTATTCACTGCAATTAGCTTGAATACCCCGTGATTCAGCTGCGTGGTTCCCACCTCAGCTTAGAGCAAAGACGCACACGTCCTGCGCTCAGAGGTCATGAATTTGCTGGCGATAGGAGCCGTAGAAACTGTTCCCCCAGCTCAGCGCGAGTCAGGCTTCCACAGCCGCTACTTCCTCGTCCCCAAAAAGGATGGTGGCCCCCGGCCCATCCTCGATCTCAGACACCTGAATCATGCCCTCATGAAAAGGTCGTTGAGGATGACTATGCTGAAACAGATCCTTGTGCAAATTTGCTCAGGAGACTGGTTCTTTTCGCTGAATGCATACTTTCTGGCCCCCCGCACATTTATGAAGTGCATGGATGCGGCTCTCTCCTCTCTGAGACAGATGGGAATCCGCATTCTCAATTACCTCGACGACTGGCTCATTCTGGCACAGTCAGAGGCAGCATTAATATCACACAGGACCCTCCTCCTCAGCCACCTGGAGTGCCTGGGACTCAGGGTCAATTTTGCCAAGAGCTCGTTGTTCCCCAGCCAGCGAATATCGTTCCTACGGAGGAATACGGAGGCTGGCGACCTCCTTTGAGATTGCTACCACTCGCCCTCTCAAAGCGTTTCAAAGGATGCTGGGCCTCATGGCGGCGGCATCGCCAGCACTACAGTTGGGTCTGCTTCGTATGCGCCCCCTTCAGCGCTGGTTGAAACCACAGGTTCCATCCCATGTGTGGCGCCATGGACGCCTGCACATCAGGGTGAGTCAGGCCTGTGTAACAGCCCTGGTGGAACAGGGTGTGGCCATGGGGATGGTTTGCAGAAGGACAGTTGTCACGACAGACGCCTCCAACTCAGGTAAGGAATTGTTTGTGTACTCCACCCAAACACCGCAACACATGTTCCAAATCTTGGTTGGCCCTCTCTGTTTGACCATTACTCTGGGGATGGAACCCAGAAGAAAGACTAACAGTCGCCCCTAATAAATGACAAAACTCTTTCCAAAATTTGGAAACAAACTGAGGCCCCCTGTCAGAGACCACGTCCACCGGGAGGCCATGGATACGAAAGACGTGATCAATGACAGCAACCGCCGTTTCTCTGGCTGAGGGTATTTTGGGCAGAGGAATAAAATGAGTTGCCTTCGAGAACCGGTCCACCACAGTCAAAACTACCGTGTTACCCTGAGACGGCGGGAGTCCCGTCACGAAATCTAGCGAAATGTGGGACCAGGGTCTCTAGCCAGCGGTTGAAGGAGTCCAGCTGGGGATCACTTCTAAGGTGGAAGCCTTAGAAGTGGCACAGACAGAGCAGGCCAAAATAAAATGTCGTATGTCACGGGCCATAGATTGCCACCAGAACCGTTGTTTAACGAGAAAAAGTGTTCGACTAACCCCCGGATGACAGGCTACCTTGGAAGAATGACCCCAACGGATGACGTCGGACCGTAATCCCTCTGGCACAAATAAACAACTCGATGGGCACCCGGGCGGAGGCGTTACCCCTTGCAAGGCCCTACGGACCTTCGATTCGATCTCCCAAGTCATAGCCGACCCCACGATGTTCTGTGGCAGGATAGATTCGGGAGACAACGGGCGTTCAAATCTGTCAAAAATGCGGGACAAAGCATCAGGTTTAATGTTCTTATAAATCTATCGCACAATCATAAGGACGATGCGGAGGAAGAGAAGCAGCCCGGGACTTACTGAACACTCCCTTCAGGTTAAGATACTCAGCGGGCACGTTTAACAGATCCACATGTTCATCTTGTAACACAGAACAAGACACAGAATAACAAGCAGACAACAAACATGACACATGACAATATTCACTCTAGGATGAGACTGTGTTCTGACGCCAGTTTATATTGGGGTTGTGTAATGATAGCCAGGGGTGACCCAAGACCACCGGAGCCAAAGGGGAGTCGGTGATAAGGAAGGAAATGTTCTCAGTGTGGTTGCCTGACGTAACGAGCCTCACCACCTGTGTGGAATGGGTGACAGGTGAGAGAGACTGCCCGCAGAGTGCACTGACTGAGATGGGTGAGTCGAGTGGAACCAAATGAATTCCCAGTTTGTGCACTGTCTTGCGATCCAGGAAATTTCCCTCTGAACCAGAGTCAATGAGAGCTTTACAATGGAATGTGTCCCGACCTATGAGTAGTTGAACTCAGAGAAACGTTACTTCAGAGGAGGTTTTCTCCACCACGACTCCGCCCGCCAGTAACCTCCTATCTACTGATGGGCTTTGGCTTTTACCGGGCAGCGTGCTACAATGTGACCCGCAGCACCACAGTACAAACATAGGCCCAAGCTTCTGCGTCTCTCCTTCTCCTCCCGTGAAAGACGGGCTCTGCTCACCTGCATAGGCTCGGGATCGGAGAGATAATCGGAGGAACCCCTCGTCGAAGCGACGAATTGATCGCCACTCTTACCTGCCGACATCTGTAGAGCTCGCTCGTCACACCGTCGCAGTCTATTGTTGACTCGGATAGCCAGATCGATCAACCCGTCAAGTGAAGTGGGTAGTTCTAACGTGTAGATTTCATTGGTGATACGATCGGCCAGTCCATGCACACTGCGCTTCCTGATTCCACTTACACTGCCGTAAAAGTGCGAAACTCAATCGAGTAATCAGTGACAGAGCCATTTCCCTGGCGTAACACAGCCAACTCCCGCGCCGCCTCCCTGCTGGATGCCGCCCGATCAAAAACTTTCCTGAGTTCGTCCGAAAAGGACTGGAATGACGAACAACAATAATGCTTTTGCTCCCACACCGCTGTTCCCCAGAGCGCCGCATGTCCAGTCAGCAGCGTAATTACAAACGCCACCTTGGACTCCTCTGTGGGAAAAGACGAAGGCTGGAGAGCAATATGAAGAGAACAGGTCGCCAGAAATGATCGACATAACAGGGGCTCACCGGAGTAGACTGTTGGAGGCGGTAGGCGGGGCTCAGTCCGCCGGCTGGGGAACTCCACAGGTGAGGCCGTTGAGGAATCAAGCGCAGTGGGCCGTTGGGCCGCTTCAGACCTTAGCTGTTCAGGATCGCAAGCCAAACGTGAGGATTCAGGTAAGTAGACGTGAACACACGGGGATTGCGAAGCCCTGACCCGATCCAGCTAGGGCAGTGGAATCCAGCAAGACTTTGATGATTTCCCACACTGGAAATAATCCGAGGCAGGGATCCACCGAATAGTAGACTCCATCTCACTAGCGTACTCTTCTTTGGGCCTTCAATGCCCCATTGGAGTATGGCCCCACTCGACTAGATCGCCTCGTCTTGCGCATGGTCCAGTGGTGTGTCCATTGCGTATATTTGTGAGGCGGCCAGCTGGGCCTCGCCGTCCACATTCGCAAGGATTTATAACCTGGAAGTCCCGGCCTTGCAGGCCAGGGTCCTTTCCGCTTGAGGAGACATGCACTGCATAAATAGATCTGGCAGAGAGCCATTGGCTGTATCACGCTCAAGCTCTCTGGCATTAGATCATTTGTTAGCTCTCGACCCCTGGGTGTCGAAGTTACAGGAGTACTCTGGA
>NW_015555925.1:12330-14915 GCF_001515605.1 Sinocyclocheilus anshuiensis | reverse complement strand
GCATCCTCGGCCCGACCTATGGGCCCTGCACCTCTGGCCGCTCGACGGGAGCCTTTGAGCCTCCCAGAGCGAGTCTTAAACACAATTTAAGAGGCTACAGCCCCGTCTACGAGACACCTCTACGCCTTTGTTAGCTCTCGACCCCTGGGTGTCGAAGTTACAGGAGTACTCTGGAACGATTAACCAGGCCGGGTGTTACCTCAGGAAGCTCAGCCCGTCTTGTCAAGCCTTGGGTTGTTGTTAACTTCTCTATGGGCATTGGTTGCTTATGGAAGTTTGATACTTTTAGTCGTTCCACTAGATTAGCACGGCGTGATTGTACTGTGTTCCCATATGGCAAGACGCATTACGAGTGTAGTATCGAAAGGGAACGTACTCGGTTACTAACGTAACCTCGGTTCCCTGAGATACGGGAACGAGTACTGCGTTGCTAGCTATGTAGCTGCATGACTCGAAGTAACCTGAGAATCCTGTGGCGAAAGCTCGCTTATATAGCCAGATGCCCCGTCCATTCTGGCGGGCTTTACTGCGTGAATGAAAAAAGGCTTCAGTTCAGGAGAAAAAAGTCTTTTTCCCATATGCGTCTAGCAAGATGCAGTACTCGTTCCCGTATCTCAGGGAACCGAGGTTACGTTAGTAACCGAGTACGTTCTCCAGAGCAGCTCCTGGCCAAGGGCAAATGAAAATGTTGTCTCATGTAATACCTGTCCCTGGAGCTGTCACCTTAAGGATAGCATGTCCTGGTTTTGTCTGGCTTGTCACAAACTGGCTTTCTAGTGGATATGCTCCAGGCACTGACGGACCTGACTTAGAAGTACATTTCTATACTATATTTGGCCATTTTACAATGTACTTGTGGAAAGAAAGCAAAGGTGAGTAACACAGAAAGAATATGGATTTGGATCCAAAAGAAAGAAAGAAAGATTCAAAAGAAAAAACGAAGAAATAAATAACTAAATAAATGGGTAACACTTTATTTTAAGGTGTCCTTGTTACACATGTTACATGTACTTACTATTATAATAACAATAAATTATGCAAGTAAAGTCAAACTCTAATCCTGACCCCAACCATATAGTAATGTAGTTAATTAATATTACTCAGTACCTAAATGAATACTTATACTGTAACAAGGACACCTTAAAATAAAGTTTAACCAATAAATGTATATAACAGACCAAAAAAAAACTGTTACCAGGAGTCAAATAACTCTAGAGGGCAGTATTTCTTTACATTGTCCTAATGCATTTTTTAAAACACCAATTCACCCATTAGAGTCAAATTAAATTACTATAGACAACAGTATATCTGAACCTGAACCAATATTTTAAAAGAATAAAATGTGTAATAGTGTACAAGTTAAAATTTTCTGCTGTAATTTTAAGATTTTGTTGAAAATATGGTTGCTTTAGTTTTAACAGAATTAAATAAAGGACAGTCAAAATTCTCATTTAGAATGTCCATATTCATGCATGATATTGTTTTCTTCCTGTTTTTTTGTATTAATTGCATTGTTGCAAGCATGCCTAATTTTTCTTTATAATGTATGTGATATTTAATGTCACTAACATATTCATTGAAGTGCATTGCATTTTTTTTTTTTTGAATGCAGGGTAATTTAGTAGGACCGATAAGCTCTCTTTTATCTTGCTCTCTCTTGTGCTTGTGTTTTAGCATGCTGCTGGCTGACAGACGATCAGCAGCCAGCGTGGCTGACCGCTACAGTGCCCTGCCTGGCTTCTCCTGCTAGTGACTGGCAGTTTGAGAGGGGCACCTTGGAGACCAAAATACTGCCACACTATAAGCAGAATAAGTGTTTACAAAGCATTTAAACTTTGCTCTCTCATGGACCAGCCAGACATAAAAATTTAAAAACACAAACTTACTAAAATTTTTAACTACAATTAAAATGATTTTTCAGCTAAAAATTTAAACTATAATCGTTTGATAATAAATACTGTAGTATATGATTCTAAAATATTCTGGTTCAAAATCCATTATGTTCTACACAAATACTGTGATGTAGGGTTGGGCCGATAGACGATGCCATCGTCCATTGCCGATGGCTGACAGACATCACGATGTTGAATATTATTTAGATTTTTTTCATGAAAATCCACTTCATATGAGCTACACATTCAATGGCACTCTCCTCTAAAACAGTGAATATACAGTTATATGACAGTTACATGTAATTGCATTGTCTGCAAATGCATTAAACCCATAAAATAGAATGTAGTAATGTTATGGCAAATATGAGAAATTCATTATAGTGTTATATTTGGTCTCCAAATCGTAAGTATCGGTTTAGGGAATAGTGCATCTGACCCATATCTAAATAGTTCTGTCTTAAATCAGAAGATTTAAGATTAAAGATTCAGGTGCGAAAATAATTAATATCTATAGCGCATGAGCACAGAGATTTGAGAGTGCACAGGACACAGTTTGAGTGAGAGAAGAGACACGTTTTAAGTGCGCACACTCTCTCCGGGCGAGAGCAACGTGTATCTGAGCACGCGCGTCCGGTTTTGTGCGAGAGCAAAAGAAATCATTATATTAATTTGCTTTCGGGATATCGTCCTCTT
>NW_015555925.1:3313-11486 GCF_001515605.1 Sinocyclocheilus anshuiensis | reverse complement strand
GCACAGAGATTTGAGAGTGCACAGGACACAGTTTGAGTGAGAGAAGAGACATGTTTTAAGTGCGCACACTCTCTCCGGGCGAGAGCAACGTGTATCTGAGCACGCGCGTCCGGTTTTGTGCGAGAGCAAAAGAAATCATTATATTAATGTGCTTTCGCGCTACAATAATGCACTCTCGACATTTGTCATTAAAATAACGCCATATCATGTACTATAATGTAACAGTCTACCGCTAGCAAGCGGCTAACCATGTGCCATTAGTGGCTCCATAGAGCCACCCCCCCACCCCCAACATCGTCCAATGCCAATTTGGTAGACATTGCCCAACCCTACTGTGATAATAGGTCTATACCCCAACACTGCATTTTCAAATGTCTTTGGACAAGCAGTCATTTGTGCATGTACAAATGCAATTACACAAACACACCAACCTCAAAGGGCATCTCAACTAGACTGAAATGAGGAGTCACTTTCACATAATTCCTCCCCTGGGCAACGTTATAGTTTCTGCATTTCAACCATGATTGCCAGTGAGTCACGACTGCCTGATCGGAGATTTTGTCTATTTTTCCTGTTAAAATAAAGTCTGGGAGACTAATTAAACCAGATTAAGCCACCTCAGACCTGACTAAACAAGCTAAGACCAGCCTTGGGTTTGGCTTTTTTTTTTTTTTGCAGTTTGAGTGCTCAATACCTCTAAATATCTGTGTTCAGTCTTATTTATTTATTTATTTCCTTTGGAATAGCATTGTAAGGGAAACAGGTCAATTTATCATAAAGGGAATCGTTTAAGATTTTATAGGGAATTTGGACAGGATCACTCTTTTACGGCTGATCACTGAGTCGGCCAGCGATTCATTGAACGAGCTGTACGACATCAACTCTGCATGAATATTAATATCCAAAATATAGTGAAAAAACTATTTATTAGTTTACTATTTATTATTAACACTATTTATTGAATTGAATTGAATTATTAGTACAGTAACAAAATCGGCAGTTTAAGACATTAACTTGTAAGCACAAAACATAAGATACTTCTCTTTTCAATATAAATAAGGCTTTATTGGATAAATCTAAGACATATAAACTAATCTATCACATAAACATACGCACTCATACATTCACACAAGTTGCAGAAAGAGAAAAAGTGAGTAAGCCAGGAATATGTCTCAAGGAACTGAAATCAATTTTGAATTCATATTCACCTGATTTGGAGGACCATGAGAAACCTCTAAGTTCATCACAAATATTGATGTAAGTAAATTCACAAATCAAACGCTTCCAGAACATGGTTCTTTCATGCTAAACAGGACTGACTAGCGTATAAGTCATAAAAAGGTAAGGATGGTATCAGACGAAAAAGTACAGCTATATGACTGCTCCATTTTACAGCGTTATGTTCACATTCACGACAGGTGAGAGAACGGATGACGAGACCTTGCTGAAGTTGCCATGGTGATCTATGCACTGAACAAATGAGTGAACGAGGGAGGTATCTGAATGTGCTGATCTCAGTACAGTATAGACACTCTTATTTCATCATGTTTTGGTCTCTCCTCACCCAGCTACATTTCAAACAGTATCACCAACTGTGAGCACTATGCCACGCTCCAGAACCGGTCATATGGCCTCTGAGCAGGAGTCCTCTACTCCTGTGGCAAGCTGTGCAAAACCCCAATACTAGGACAGACTCAAAATAGTACAAATTGCTTTATTCCAATGGTTGGTTTCCATATGTAAAGTGGATATTCAAGTTTCTATTATTGTTGGACTCGTTTGTGGACTGAGGACTGATTGTGATTTGGTTGTAAGCACAAGACAGTGAGCTGAATGGTGCAGGTACTGTAATGTTCATGCCAGCAACATGAATGTGGGTGCGATATTGCTTTTGTACATTGTTCAGTTAACAGGTACTACTAAGTAACTTACATTTTAGACACAATATTGCCTTTTCTAACTTTCTGTTCTTTCTTTGTCAATGAAAAGGATTCCAAATGAGCTCATAAACAGAATTAATATTTGTGCATCTCCAACCAACACAAAGTAGTAGTGATTTTTTTCCTAAATGAAGTGATTTTGAATTAATCGGTTTACTGAATTATTCAATGACTCACGCATACCTGCAGCCAAAACCACCTAAAATATCAAACTCAGAAATTCTAAAGATGTTTTAGGAAAGGAAAATCATACTGCTTTTTTAAAATGACAATATCACAATTAAGTAAAAGATAAATGTATATAATTAATATGTTGCCAATTTTTCCATATGTTTCATGTCTCGCATAATAAAAATGTTCATGTATAATATGAAAAACCGCCAATTTATCAAATAGATTTCAATCCTGTAAGGGTCATTTATAAAATTCAGAACATTTTTGTCCCCATCTATTTAACCAAAAAAAAAAAAGGAAGAACACTTTTGTTCGGAATTGATTTGTGATTTAATTTTAAGCACGAGACACGAGGGCTGAATGGCAGAGGTACAGCGATTCATACCACTCAATAAATAAAACCTGTGATACTATTAAGTGATGATACTATTAAGTAACTTACATTTTAGATATAGTATTGCCTATTACTTTGTCAATTTGTTCTCTACCAACAAAAAACAAACAAAGCCACAACAGAATGACATTTGTGTACAGTATTTTCGATCAACACACAGTAGTGGTGATTCATTCCTAAACAAATTGGTGTTTTTGAACAAACTGGTTGATTGAATGATTCAATGACTCACTCATAAGGACGGTCACTTGTCTCCATCTACTGGTGTAACAATGTAACCTGTAGCCAAAACCACATAAAATATCCAACTGACAATTTCTAAAGATTTTCCATATTTGTATCATATTTGACATGAAAAACTGACTATTTATCAAGAAAGATAATAATTGTTCTTTCTTTCTTTTTTTTTAATTGCTTATCAAGGTTACCCTATATCCACTTTACCACTTTATATACCTATTGCATACTGTCTACTGTAAATCATCACTCAACATATTGGAGTATGGTGTAAAGCTCAGCTTAGATTTGACGCCTTTATCTGCATTTATTTATATAATTCTTCCCTTTGTTTATTCCTCCGTCCACAAATTAGTGCCCAATTCTGTTTACTTGTTTCCTGGTATGTAACATTGCTAGCCATTATTCTAGAAACTCACCATGAAGTTCAGACAGGAAATGAGAGGTACTAATTGTAGCATGAATATAAACGATTACTCTGTTTAAACATTGGACCCCTAGGATAAAAGACTGTAAGTGTTTTCCTTTACGTCTTTGTCTCACCATATGGAGCAATTTATTTCTAGCCTTTTTGGGCACTCATGTAGTGTGTAGACTGGTGAAATGTATGCAAACTGATGTTGACCCATAACCAGCCGGCACGCATCGGACACTGCCTCATTACGCTGTGTTTGTGTGCGTTTATTAGATGGCATTCCATAGGCCATTCTCCCACATCTTTCATTCATCCTCCCCTTATTTCTGCCCATCCAGTGGAATTTTTCTAATCATCCTGTCTCCTCTTCTCCTTCCAGTAATCTTTTCAGTGAAGTTAATGTGCTGTGTATATGAGAGACCACTGCTCCCCTGATTATATGTGGTCAATGACATTACAGAATTATAAATGATTTCAAGGGCATGGAGAGGGGAACAAAGAGATGAAGAGAGAGGGAAGAGGCACAATTACGAAATGAAAAAAAACTTTCAAGAAAAGAGAGAAAATGAATTGTTAGAATGAAAACAAGGGTTTAATTCTTTAGGGAGCTACTGGTACATTCCTTATTAAATGTAACTAAACATATTCTGATGCTGTGAGATTGTTGTTTTCTTTCTGCAAGGTTACACTAAATCCAATGGTAATTAATGCACTTCCTCCATTAGTAACTTGTGAAACTTGTAAAAAATAAGTATTAAATATCAGCGAAGGTCTCAGAGGACTGGTAACCCAAAATACAACAAAACCCATTAACATAAAAATAAGTTAGTGCATAAGTCATGTACACTACTTAATAAACAAAGGGGCATACCCACGGACAACAATGTGCATTGACAAAGCAACAGGAAGTCATTTATTTTAAACAAGGTAAAAAAAAGTGGGCTCCCCAAAGTCCACGATATAGTTCGAACACTGAAACAAGGTGTCACTTTATGGTGTTTTCATGTGGGCAACACACCATATTTATATGGCCAGATATACAGCCCACCAATGACCTAATGACCTCCAGCTGTCAGTGTGAACAAGGTGTCACATGAGTAGCAAAAACATACACAAACAGTGAGATTGATTTGAGCTTTCTGTAAAGCAATTAAGATCACATGTCCAATGTAAACCCACAAAGATTTTTCCTTGGTAACTATAAACCTCCTCTAACAACAGCTAAAATATTTAGACAGTGTTTTATAAACACTGGAGTTGGACGGAGTGGTGACAGCTCAGTAATAGTGAACAGATTTCACAGATACCATGACATGTTTAAAAAGGAACTTCTTATTCTTTCTGCCTTGTGATTTGCCTTACGCTTTCAGAACATAAATTATTTTACACAAAACTAAACAAAGCAAAACAAAACAAAACACAGAACAAAACAAAACATCCATACTGCCTGTCAAATGTGGGGTCGTGAGGAAACAACACAAAATCAAAACAAAATACTAATAAAATTAAATAATAAAACATGTTTAAGAAGGAACTTCTTACCCCCTGCCATGTTGGCTTACGGGCTCAAAACAAAACAAAACTGCCTGTCCAGTGTAAGCTTGCAGAAAAAAAATCTACAAAACACTACAATGAATTTAAATAAAAAAATATATAATAAAATATAATAGTTTAATGTTTACTTATCTTTTATCTATTTTTACAGTATACATGTTTGTTTGTAAACAATAGGTTCATTTGAGTGACTTTTTAATTTTTTTTGCTCTGTTATTATTATACCTTTGTAAGAAAAGGTTTACATTTGTTGAGCAGGGCTGGAGACGGGAGAAGAATTGTGAGTGCAACTTTCTCATTGGTAATCTGTAAAGATAAATGGTGCTTTCCCTGCATCTATTAAGCTGCCTCTAACTCTGCTGGGCTTTAGACAGGCCAGAAAGTGAATTATGAGGCGTGACCAACACAATTCACAATGAGACAGAGCAATAACTTCACATCACTGTCACACTGTGTGTCTGTCGAGCATTCCTTTCTACCCTTTCATTTTCTTTCCCTTTCTTGTTCTAAGTTGTCTTTCATCACTTTATATAAATTTAGCCCCATTCTCTTCACACTTCTGTTGTGTTACCTGCGATACTCCATTTCTTGGTTCAATTCTGTGGTCAACTTGAATGTGAGCTGCATTTTAAAATTTAAGCTGTCCTGCCACAACAACATCTCAGAACACACCTGTCTCTGTCAAACTTTGAGACTTTTTGTTGCTGCAGTTCTTATGTTATTGCTCATGTTTGCATGACTTGTAATACTTTTGTCTTGAATAAAAACAGTTAAATTAGATGTTACCACTTTTTGCTTACCATTTATTCCTTGAGTGGATCATGGATGATAATTTCACTGTTCATATTTACAATGCTAATTCAGTTGTTTGAAATTCACTATAAAAATGTTCAACTCAGTTTATGGTTCTGTTCAGTTTATGGTACAAGTAACTATAAAATACAATGACAATGTTTCAGACATTACGAGATGTTTTGACAGCTGTTTACGGTTTATAACTGTATATGTAATTTATTTATATAAGATATTTCAACAATTGTTTTTCACTGTAAATTATGTAACATAATTTAATACTACATATTATAACTTATGAAAAGAAATGCATAGTAATTTCAGTTGCAACATCTTTACTTCTAGAATTTGGATATAAACAAATTTAATTTGTTTTCCAGTATGTTAAAGTCTAATATGCATGTCTCTCTATATCCGCCCCTGACTCTGTAACAGTGTCATTTGTCATGTCCTCGCTCTTGTAACACACGACTTAACACATCTCATTGCTGCATTGTCTCTGGAGAATAGATAAATGGGCCGTTTTCACTTGCCAGTGTTGCTCAGGGCAATACATTGTTAATGGCAACAATTTTCTGAGGCAAGAGGTCATGTACGTGTCCACAGGAACATGCAGTACACGAGACATCTTTTCGTTAGATGCTTTATTTGTGTCTTCTAGGCTCTGTCACATTCACACTCATCAGTTTCTCAATTACCACATTCCTGGTCATTGGTTTCTATAAAAACAATATTACTCACCCCCACCCCTTTTTGGCTTTATTGAAAATATGAAGCTGCAATTCCTGTACTGTTTAGACTGGAACAATTAAAATACTGATGATTATATTGTTTTAGTAACGCACAAAGGACTTTTCACCTTTCACATTAAAAAAAAATCTTTGATTAAAACAGTCATTATTAACAAGAAGAGTTCATTTCTATAATAGGGAGCTACAGTATTTCCATTAGTCTCATTGACACAATTGTGCTTTATAGCCTTTCTAAACGCTTCATATAATTACACAGAAATCATTGTCTGAGTTTCATAATCCTACCTACTAATTACTTTATTATATTTCAGGTAAAATTATTCTTAAGTGTACACAGTGCCAGCTGTCTGTAGTCTGATCATACTATGTAAATACACAGCCACAGAGCTGCTACCCTTTCAGTCTATCAAAATTAATTTCCTGACCTTTTCAGTAGAATATCAAATGTCCATATTTTCTTCTTCTTTTGTAAGACACTTTCAGTCAGTGTTGTCAATCAAGGGCCCATGTATCTCAATAACCTCTAAGCTCCTCAAGGAAACTCTAATGCACACATTAATCACATTAATTATTTTATTCGTACGGATAGTGATGGTGTAAGGTCCACGCACTTGGCCCAAGGAAGGTAACCAGTGGTGGCTGAAGGTTTCTTGCGTGATCGGTCTTTTCAGCGCGCAAAGTTATTCAATTTAAGTTCAATTCTAATCTGACTCCATTTTATTATCTAAGATGACTCCATTTTAGTATGACCTAAATTATATTGTCATACAAAATGGTTGCTTGACCATTTCTAATTATTATTATTCTGACATTTGATTATTCTAACTCTTTACTTTATATCTACTCGTTCATTCGGGTGCTCATGTAGCTCAAAGATATTGCTTCGGCCGTTAACGTATCTTACGGTCACATTCTCGTCAGTCTTGGTTATTAGAAAGAGGTAATTGGCTAATACTTTAGATGGCCGCTCCTATGCTTGCTCATTCTAAAAGTACTTTTAATTAGCCTCCATAGATTTGTACACACTTGAATAAAGCAACATTATTTCTAGTCAGAGGTCACGACCACTACTATAGATATAAGCCGACCAACATTACTTTCCCTGATAGTATGGTCATGCCATGGTTTCCCCATGTACACTTAGCTAGAGTAATATTACAATAAACAGAGGTTAGGCTCACCCTATTTAGGCTGGTCGAACAACATCCAGTTGACCTAAATAGCCCTTACAATCTTTACCTTACAAAAGTACACTTGAACTAATACCAAGTGTTAGCCGGATCTCTAAAGATACAGTTGGTGTGCCCTATGCTCCATCTCAACTGAATTTTAGTCTGTTACTAACCTGACGCAGGAAATGCGGTAACAAGGATACAACGTAATCTACTAGAGTCAATAATTTCAGAGTAAATCAGTATAAAATCAAATGTAACAATTTATTATCAGTCAGGTAAATATGCATTATGCCAATTACATAGCCAATTCAGAGATTCAACACTTCATACTATGGGCTCATTCTGGCTGCAGAATCGCACCAACCCTTTTGCTGCAGTCCTTCAAATACAAAACCAAGATAAAACATCCCCCAAATGGAGGCAAGTACAAACGATTGGAATTTGCATTAACTCAGGTCCCAGACCTGGGTAGTTTACACCTCAATGGGAACAGAAGGTAATTTGCATGAAAGACCTTGGGAGAGGGCACACCCATTACAGTAAGTAAAATATCTCTAAATCTTCAAATCTTTATTACCTTTTAGTTTCCTTTCATGGGAACTTCGAACTGCGTCCTCTAGGGGTCGCTATGGGGAACGCCTCGTCGTGACCCGTGTCTGAAGCATACATTGAAAAAACACCAACTCGTTGGCCGACGACAGCCATGACGTCACTACCGGTGCGACTATAGTATAAATAGG
>NW_015555925.1:1583-2070 GCF_001515605.1 Sinocyclocheilus anshuiensis | reverse complement strand
GTAAGAGCTACGCGCAACAACTTCGTGCTCTTTCTGAGTGGTTTAAAACCCCGGTTCCGCCTTGGGCACCACTTACCTACTTAACAGGGTGTTGCTACTAAGAGACAGTTCCGACAGTTCCTTCAGCACATACAAAGAGAAACGTGCGTTAGCCCCTGTGTGACAGGCCAAGATTCTAGGCTATTCTAGGCTCTTGGTCGTATTCCCTTAAAGGAATCTATTCCTGATTCCAAGCCTTGAGCTCTACCCCGGGCCCAGGAGTTCTGGCCCTAACAGGTAAGTTTTTGGGGTATGTAGCCTAGGCCTTTGGCCGTAGGGGATAATGTCACTGACATCCGTCTTAACGTCCCAGGGCCAACTCCCATGGCTATGGTAGAGTTGGTACTTAGTGCTCGCCATGGTTTTCTGGCATGCACTCCCCTCAGCATGATGGCGTAGGTATACCGTTCCCCATAGCGACCCCTAGAGGACGCAGTTCGAAGTTCCC
>NW_015555925.1:1143-1489 GCF_001515605.1 Sinocyclocheilus anshuiensis | reverse complement strand
GCAGTGTCTCGTTCCCTACTCAGGGAACCATGGTTACATAAGTAACCTGAGACGTTTACTTCTGTAGAAATGAGACCATTGCACCAGTCGCACTGAGAAATTTCAAATGATACCAGACTTGACTGTTAGTTCATTTGCATTGGCATTTTCATGTAATCATTTTGAGCAGGCTGTGTAGAAGGAAGGATGTGTGAAGGGATTTAAAAAAGAAACAAACGGACAGAAGGGAAGGAAGTTTCCTGCACCTCCACTCTGTAGGTTGTCGAAGAAGATGCCCATGTATGTTTGTATTGTCTGTTTCACAGGAGATCAAAGTATCTGAGTTTCTTTCATCCTTACAAACATC
>NW_015555925.1:0-261 GCF_001515605.1 Sinocyclocheilus anshuiensis | reverse complement strand
AAGTAATTCGGCTTTTAAAAAATGCCTTGCAATCTTTAATTTTTTCCTATTTTACTGCTCGCACCTCACGGTTTTGCATTCGACTGTGTAAACGTACATGTAAACATGCACTGGATGAACGTGTTTGACTGTTGGCCTTGCATCTTTCATCTTTTGCAGCATCTCAGACATGGTGTTCTTAAAATATAAATCTAAAAGTCTTTAAATAGACCTTTCTTTTTTTTTTTCATTCCACTTCTGCATCCTATTGCACTTTTCGGT
>NW_015555924.1:407-595 GCF_001515605.1 Sinocyclocheilus anshuiensis | reverse complement strand
TACTAGGGCTGAACGATTTTGGAAAATAATCTAATTGCGATTTTTGACCAGTATTGCGATTGCGATTTAATGTGCAATTTTTTTTTAAAGCTCTTTATGTTCTGTATTATTCAACAAAGACAAGCTATAAATCATTGTATAGTATGACCAACACACTATTATAGATAGATTAAACATAAATGTTCTTT
>NW_015555924.1:0-320 GCF_001515605.1 Sinocyclocheilus anshuiensis | reverse complement strand
TAGGCCAGGCCTATATGTTACGATGAAATTAGGTGATGCATGAATTGATATGAATGACATTTTTATTTAACAACTACAATCACAGTACATTAACTGATTTGTTGAACTTCCAACCTCGTAAGCATGTAATAATTATGTTTAAATAAGCCTGGTGTAAACAATATGAAAGTCAGTAACAAATCACACAAACTAAAGTAGATTGCAGAAATATAAAAACAAATCTGTTGCTTTACCACACTACTTTAGGTAATTCAAAGTCACTGTATTAAACATAGGTAAACATGTGCACTGCACTTTTTAAACACTGTCTGTTAACTTTA
>NW_015555923.1:0-1201 GCF_001515605.1 Sinocyclocheilus anshuiensis | reverse complement strand
CAGAGGTCAAATTTATTAATTAAAATACGAGGATGATGCAGTGTTTTATGTTTTTGTTTTTTAATTATTATACTTTTTCAAATGTCATTTTATGTTTGTACTTTTGGAAATTAATCTTTACTATCCATGATTAGGCAAATTATTTAGCATTTTAGGCTCATGTTGAATAGTACTGAACACATGACTTTTATTATCTCTGGGCTGCTGTCATATAGACCACTTTGTTGCCGAAGATGGTCTTCCCCAGTGATTCTCAGTCACCTCTGGCTGATTAAATTATATTTTTAAATTGTAACCTTGAAAACATGCATTTTCTGTAAACCTGCTTTGAAACGATAAGTATTGTGAAAAGTCCTATACTTACACAACAGTTAACCATGGTTTTACTATAGTAAAACTGTAGCAACCATGAGTTTATTAACCTTATTTTTTTTTTGGTGCAAACCATGGTTTTAATGCCATGGTTCTACTACAGTTATATTGTAGTAACACTACAGTAAAACTGTGGTAACCATGACTATAGTAACCATAGTTTTTGAAACCATGGTAGCCTAAATTTTGTAGTTACTGTGGTTTTACTGCAAATGCTGTAGTAATGGTTATTTTTGTACTTATTATGGTTTTACTACAACAGTCATAGTTAACCCTCATGTACTCTTCAAAAACAGGTTACTTCCTGTATGGTCCGGCTCAAACTGAACCCTATTGGAATCAATGTAATTCCACTAAAAATACAATATGAAAAAAAAAAAAAAAACATACAGTCAAGTACAATCAATTAACTTTTTATATCAATACTTTTCACACATTACAAAGAATAAATATCTGAATTTATGATTTATAAAAATGTTTTTAACCACTCTTTTTGACTGCCCCTCCCCCACACCTATGAAAAAATGATAAATAAAACATACAATCAAGTCAAATCAATTAACTTTTAATATCAATAATAAAATTTCACACATTACAAAGAATAAATATCTGAATTTATGTTTTATAAAAATGTTTTTAACCACTCTTTTTGACTTTTTGAAAGGTTTCAGACTCTAGTTTTCATATTTGGTGACTGTTTTTCAAAGAAATGAAAGAGCAATAGATAAATAGCGATAGATTCTCCATTTGTGATGTGGTGCCAAACACACTCTTGTTATATACGTGTAGCGTCTCGACCAATCTAACACACAATTTTTCATTTGATTTA
>NW_015555922.1:44050-44793 GCF_001515605.1 Sinocyclocheilus anshuiensis | reverse complement strand
TAGCGCTTGCTCCATTTCTGCAGATCAGTTTTTGTGAATGAATGATTAATCCACCTGTAACTGCAATGGTGAGAGTCGTAAGCATCAAATTTAGATTTCAGAAATGAACTTTTTTTTTTTTTTTTTTCGGTTTTCTTCATGTCAACATGCTTTTTTGTTTCAAAGACATATGGCATTATTTTTCTTCCATAGAGGTGTACAAACACGCAGGAGACAGGGAAACAGAGATCCGTGTGGGTCACAGCAACTGTAAACTTTCGTCAGCACAACGGAAGGCCCGCTTTTCCATTCATTTGATTGGTCAATGGAAAAAAACACGAATGACTTTGGGTGCTTTTCTGCTCAGAGTTGCTTTTTTTTAACTTCAGGCACTTAGAGCGCTCCTGCAAAAACGCAAGGCGCCTGGGGCTCATAAACAGCACGCAAAACGCTCACTGTCAACAGAAAACAATTTAAAAAAGGCACCTCTCACTGCAAAAAAACGCATTCTGTCTGATCGGGACCTGAAACTGGTGAAAGAGGCGGAGGAGGAGTAAACCGATGATACAGCCCTTACGAAAATTATTATTAACCATGGTTTTACTACAGTAAAAGTGCAGTAACCATGGTTTTTTGGCATATTTTTATAACGTCTCAGGTTACTAATGTAACCATGGTTCCCTGAGTAGGGAACATCATTCACTTCTTCGTCTGAAGCTTGCGTCCGCAGCATGGCAAGAAACCTAGAGGACGCAGTGTCTCGT
>NW_015555922.1:36627-43953 GCF_001515605.1 Sinocyclocheilus anshuiensis | reverse complement strand
TGAGGGGAGTGCATGCCAGAACCATGGCGAGCACTAAGTACCAACTCTACCATATTGCTATGGGAGTTTCCCCTGGGACGTTAGACGGCTGTATGTGACGTTATTCCCTACAGCCAAAGGCCTAGGCTACATACCCCGACGAAGAAGTGAATGATGTGTGCTCCCGGCGCCTATTTATTCTGTAGTCGCACCGGTAATTACTTCATGGCTGTCGCCGGCCAACGAGTTGGTGTTTTTTCAGTGTATGCTTCAGACACGGGTCACGACGAGGCGTACCCCATAGCGACCCCTAGAGAACGCAGTTCGAAGTTCCCATGGAAGGGAACCACAGTTTTACTACAAATACCATGGTTAAACTATGATTAGTGTGGCAAAACCATGGTTAATTTGTAGTTACCATGGCTTAACTATAGTAACCAGGGTTTATACAACGTCATAGAAAAATAAATAATAATAATAAATAATAATAATAAATAAAATAATAATAATAATCAGGGATAATTTAAAGTTGTGATTCTTAGAATTGTGTTTAAGATTAATAATCATAAACTAAATATAAATGAAACCTAATACATAATATAATGTACATTAACCAAAAACAAAATGTATGATTACTTTTGCTTTTTCTCAGCTCTTAAACATTTTTGCAGTTTCACATTTTTCTTTGTGAATGCAGTATTTATAAATTGATTTTTATAAATCTTTAGGCAGTAATCATGAAGGAAGTCTTGTCATGGTGATTCATTGGTCATAATGTGTAGATTTATAAACCATTATGAACCATTATAAAATGCAATTATATATTACGTGTCATTGCCGTAGCCAGCTTTGAAAATTAGTGAGGTCCAGGGGGTTTCTATAATAACCCCCTTATTATAGAATTGTGCTATAATAACCCCTATAAATACAACTAATTATATACACTATTAACACTTTAAAAGAGACAGAAATGTAGATGTTTGTGAAAGATGTTTTCTCTGTTTTGGAGGAATGATCATTTTTAAATCATACCCTATTTATTGCATCAAAATTTGTTAATACTTTACTATATTTATGGGGTGGATCATTTTATCAGTTGTTTATTATTCATGTAACCATACATATTGCTGTTATAGTTTTTATTTATAATCATTATATAGCTGATAACTTTGTCTAGTGCTCTTATGAATGTTTATATAGCATGATTTGTGAAAATTTAACTACTATACTGAATGACTTAGCTTAGACTTCTTCATGGCTAGTGTTTGCGTATTTCATTTCATTCTGTAACCTACTTGTTCTACAGATCTCTGCACTAGTGTTAAATTCTACAGATTTTGACAGCGTTGATAACATTTCTGACAGATAATATTCAATTCAGTTCAATTCAAGTTTATTTGTATAGCGCTTTTCACGATACAAATCGTTGCAAAGCAACTTTACAGCAAATTAAGTTTCTACAATATGATCAATATCATGATTTTTTTTTTTTTTTGCGTTTTCCTTACTGAATGTCGTATCTTGTCAGCAATAACCTGTCCATGGACTTTTTTGATTACTGCCAGTTTAAGTGCTGGCGATGCAATGTTGCCAGATATTGCTATTAAAATAAAGAAAAACAAATAAAAATAAACCGAAATTATTTCAAAATGAGACAAAGATATCGCTGACTCTAACCGCAACTTCCTACTTTATTAACTTTCTAAAATGCAAAATTAAGTGGAAAAGACAAGTAAAAAATAGCTGGATCTGGCAACCCCCGCCCTCACTCACAGCTCTCTCAAGCCTCGTTCACTCCGCCAGCGTCTCGCAGCGAACTTTTTTATACCATGGAATTATACATGCAGACATTCATATGAGGAGTTTAACAACAAATTAGTCATTCTGAGAACAAATTTTATTTATGAACATGAAAAAATTACTGAGGTCCGGATCTCGGTGACCTCAGCTGGCTATGGGCCCGATTATAGTGGTCTAACCATTACAGTATTTATTAATTGTCTACAAAGGCTGTTGTAATATTTACGGGGGTTTTCAGGTCGTGGAGTGTTTGGGGATTTTGTTGTTGTAAATAGAGGAGAAATGATAGATGTAGTTGAAGCAGAACACAGAAGAGACATCTATTAAAATTCAGTCTTTATCTTTGACTTTACCTGACAAAGCAAGAAGTGCTGGTAGTTTTAATTTACATGTAAATTTTAATCATAGTCTTTCTGTCAAAATACAGTCTTTATCTTTGACTTTACCTGACAAAGCAAAGTGCTGGTAGGTTTTTTAAATTTACATGTAGAAATTTTACTCATTGTCTTTGTATTCATGTCATAGTTTTTGTCGTTTGGTTTAATTTTAAGGCAAAACATTCATTAAAATATGTGTTTTTCTTATTATTATTGAAGCGTGACTAAAGAGACGGCACTCTTGGCCGGCTGGTGAATAATGATCACTTTCACCAGAAGCTGCACCATGAAGAAGACTGTGACCCAGAAAAACCCCATCTGTGCCTTTTTACAGTGAGGGACATTATTCCTGGAGAGGAAATAACATACGACTGTGGAGCAAGTGACTGGCTTTGGAGAAATGTTTGACAAAATCTGACTACTTTTGTCATTTTTACAGATGCGAGACCCCGATTCTTTAAGACTGTGACTATTTTTTGAAGGGTAGAGGGAACGGGACCTAAAGATCTTGTACTTGTACATATAGCGCCGTTACGCTACGGGCGTCCCGAGTTCGAATCCCGGCTCGTGGACCTTTCCCGATCTCCCCCCTCTCTCTCTCCCTCTTCACTTCCTGTACTGTACAGTAGGGAAGTATGCCATTTCTGATGCAGACACACTGTACGGTTTAGCGTAGTGGGGACCCGGTCTATATGTAATGGCTTTAACTAATATTTGTGTCATCTTTATTATAGTCTTCATGTACGGTTGATGAAGTTATGACAGCTGTAGAGAACTGCTCTGGTCCTGTAGGAGCTACACAACTCACTGATGAGGTATGAGCACATTTTACTTACTTAGTTAGTTTACACTTCAACTGGCCAAAATGAGCAAAATTCTTTTGGCACTTGAAAAAGAACGCTTGGTAGATTTTACAGGGAGAAATCTTGATGAAATCGACATACAGATCCAGAAGGTACTCCACAAATGTTACTCTCTCTTTCTCTCTGGCTGCATTCACACAAAAAAATCTGATTGTTTTACTCCCATGTGACACAGATTGGATATTGTTTCACACACGTAAAGACAAAAATCCGCCCGAGATCTTATTTTTTCCGCATCCATCCTGAGACACTTCCAAATGTGGTTTTAGATCAGATACATATCTGATATCTGGACATCTGACCTGCGTCTAAACATAAATCCGATTCCCATTGAAAATTATAATTGAGACCCCGATTCTTTAAGACTGTGACTATTTTTTGAAGGGTAGAGGGAACGGGACCTAAAGATCTTGTACTTGTACATATAGCGCCGTCACGCTACGGGCGTCCCGAGTTCGAATCCCGGCTCGTGGACCTTTCCCGATCTCCCCCCTCTCTCTCTCCCTCTTCACTTCCTGTACTGTACAGTAGGGAAGTATGCCATTTCTGATGCAGACACACTGTACGGTTTAGCGTAGTGGGGACCCGGTCTATATGTAATGGCTTTAACTAATATTTGTGTCATCTTTATTATAGTCTTCATGTACGGTTGATGAAGTTATGACAGCTGTAGAGAACTGCTCTGGTCCTGTAGGAGCTACACAACTCACTGATGAGGTATGAGCACATTTTACTTAGTTAGTTTCACTTCAACTGGCCAAAATGAGCAAAATTCTTTTGGCACTTGAAAAAGAACGCTTGGTAGATTTTACAGGGAGAAATCTTGATGAAATCGACATACAGATCCAGAAGGTACTCCACAAATGTTACTCTCTCTTTCTCTCTGGCTGCATTCACACAAAAAAATCTGATTGTTTTACTCCCATGTGACACAGATTGGATATTGTTTCACACACGTAAAGACAAAAATCCGCCCGAGATCTTATTTTTTCCGCATCCATCCTGAGACACTTCCAAATGTGGTTTTAGATCAGATACATATCTGATATCTGGACATCTGACCTGCGTCTAAACATAAATTCGATTCCCATTGAAAATCCAAGCCACCACAATGCAATGGCGACACGTTAGCCCACAAAAATAGCTTTTCTTAATGTTAAATGATGAAGCACATGTTGCTTGTATGCGCTCGCACAAAAAAATCTGCTTATTTTATTGAGGAGGAAACTTTATAGGCAAGATTGTGTTCACACACAAACATTCAGGAGCACAGAAACATGTTTTGAGCCGCAGCCCCATTCATTTTATAAATAAAATATTGTTAATGTTGGTTATTTTAGCTTAGTTTAACTGCACTGTTAAAAAGGGCGATTTTTATCATTCAACTGAACTATGTGCATGTATTTTAGACACTTACATTGTTCTTGCTCCATCCATGCAATAACTGCGTCCTTCTATCAACAGAGTTTCTATTTGCTTATACTGCTGTGTAATAGACGGTATGACCAATTTCAGGAGCTGACAAAATTACGATTTAAAATCAGAGCATAGCCCACATTCACTAAAATACCGAAACGCTAATGCGGATTCAAAACGACAACGCAGGTGATAAGTCAAAGCAAAGCGCGGTTTGAAGGCCCGCCCCCGCAGCTGAACTGGAAGTTTTGATTGGTTTGCACCCGAGTCAGACCTGTCTGTTATTGGCTGAAGCACAGGGCTCCACCCCCAAAAGTTTGAAAAGTGCCCATCAAACGCCTGCTCGCTCCGTTTCTCCATCGGTGCCTTTGTCCATTTTATTTTTTTTTGTACTTTAGGTGAAAAATAAATGTAGTGAAGTTGAATACTTTAGGTTTTTCTACTTAAAAGTACCACAACTTAATTATACTAAAGTAGAAAAAGTGTAAAAAAAATAAAATAAAATGTACGCAAGTACTATAACGAAAGTATTTGTAATTAGTTAGTTACTTTCCACCTCTAGTATTAGGCACACACAGACAATGAGTGTACTGCAGCTTACCGAGAGTCTCATCATCTCATGACAGAACCATCAAACTGTGGGACAGACGCACTAAGAAACAGGTATTTTTATTCTTGCTTTTATGCACCGTTTATTCCATTTCCTTTCTGTTTCTCACTCATTTTCTATGTTTCACAGGTGGGCTAGTTTGCGTGTGGAGGCCCTGTCAAGCTGCTGGAGGTGAACCCATGAATTTGTTTGTGCTGAGACGCTAATACGTAATCTTTTCCATCAGTTGTAATGTCGCATTCATTTTACATGCATTAAACATTTTGCACTAATGACACTACGGACTTAAAGCCATGATATTAAGAATATTTTCTTTGATTTTATTATATGAATTTGACAGACTTGATTACATATTCAGTTACATTAAGTACAATGATTTAAGCAGTTTAAGGACATGCTTTTGCTTTTTTTTTTTTATTTTTTATAAATGGTCTGCACACTTACATGGGGAAAAGCAGATGTCCACTGAATGTGCTGTGATGATGTTCTCCATCGTCGAAAATCCATTGTCCAGGATAGAGATTCACCTTCATTTGATCCCCTTCTTCTAGCAGCAGAGAGACTCCATTTGAAGAGCTGATAAAACCGCTTGCTTGGTGTCCATGTGTAGAAATGATGTGCTGGTCATTTTTAAACAGGCCTGCAGTAACGTCTCTCTCTGGACTTCCAAAGGCCTTGGAGAAGACCCTGAAAGCATACGCTCCCCGCACAGGTGCTGTAAAGATTCCTGTAATACAGTCGTTAATTAGATGCATTCAAATGAGAGCATTATAACAAATAATAAAAAAAAAAACAGATACATTCACACTATATGAATAGATTCACCGGTGTTTGGATCGTAGGTGTCTCCAATATTAAGGAAGACATATTCATAAATCAGGGTGTGTAGACCATTATGAAAGGGTCCAACGCTTTGTGGTCCAAAAGAGCTCAACAGAGAAGCTGAGAAAGCCACTTTAGGAGCTAAAACAAACAAATATTAGATTACAAATGATCTCAGGTTTACATTATTGTTCAAAAGTGTTGGGTTGGTAAGATCTGTTTGTTTTCAAAAGAAGTCTCAAGGCTGCATTTATTTGTTTGAAAAAATCAAATTAAATGCATTCTTGTGATGGCAAAGCTAAACATTTTAACAGCCATTACTCTGGTCTTCATTCTGTAGAAATGCATTCTAATAGTGATTTAGTGCTCAATACATATTTGTATAATTTTCTGGATTTTTGATTATAGTTCAAAACCTGCATTTATATGGAATATAAATATTTAGTAATATGTCTTTTACAGTCACATTTGACAAGTTTAATGCATTCATGCTGAATAAAAGTATTCATTACTATACCAAGAGTGTAACTTAAGCTCTGTACAAACTGCAGTACATTTTAGAAAAATATATAAAATCACAATTCAACAAATTAATCCTGACTCATTTAACTTGATGACAAATTTACAAAGTTGTAACAGCCTTCATTTTTAAAGAGAGTTTACAAATTGTAATTTGTTACCTTGATTCTGCTTCATTAGTTCATCCGTTTTGATATTTGTCTCAACTGTTGTTTTATTCAAAATCATCAGTTCTTCTGCTTGTTCTAAAATAATAAACTAATGTTTAGTGCATATGTGGACAGTGAATATAAGCTGAAGAAAAATACTTAACTTCTTAACCTTTGTCAAGTAGTGATATGCAATTAAACTATTTTATAATCTTTCAGTAGAGCAATATGGTGTTATAAACACTTAGAAATATACAAATTATTGCGGTTCACGTTAAACTGGCACTGTCATGTATAGGATCCTGTCATGTTACCTTTGTTCTCTGTTTTCAGTCGTTCCATTTCATTCTCCATAGATTCCATCCTTTTTTCCATGGTTGTTAATTTCTCTAGTACTTCAAGGAGATTTATGTTTGGTGAAACTACTTCATCTGCTGGTACAACCCAAACGTTGAGCATTACAAGTGTTATAAGAATCAACATTATTGCACTGTCGGCTACTAGCACTGCACAACAAAACCCCCAGAGTTAAAGCAACTCTGCTCAGAGCACATATATATATATTGTCCCCATCTACACAGTGTTAGAGTAACACTGAAGCAGAGTTAATGAGATAATTAAGTGATTAATTAAGTGCTAATTGAACATTAGTGATGAACACCTGCTGTTAACAAGCAGAATCACTGAAGGAAAGAAACACAAGAACTACAACTGAATTCCAGCCACAGCCTTATGCCGAGTTCACACTGCACGATATTAGCCCGATTTTTCACTCGCCGACAGGTTTTGCG
>NW_015555922.1:27192-36266 GCF_001515605.1 Sinocyclocheilus anshuiensis | reverse complement strand
AGTGTTAAAGTAACACTGAAGCAGTGTTAAAGTTAATGAGATAATTATGTGATTAATTAAGTGCTGATTGAACATTAGTGATGAACACCTGCTGTTAACAAGCAGAATCACTGAAGGAAAGAGAAACACAAGAACTACAACTGAATTCCAGCCACAGGCTGTGTCCGAAACCGCCTACTCAATGAGTAGACTTACTATGACTTATGACTTACTTAACGAGCGCTAAAAGAGTAGGTACTAAATAGCCAGATCTCTGAGTATGAATGCAATCCTGATCTCATCCGCCATGTTGACGTTATCACAAGGACCAACAATTTAAAAGATATGACCGACAGGTGCACTAACACCTGATTTCATCAGTAGTTCCACAACCATACCTTGTACGGTTTTCTGCTACATCAGCAAAAATGTCTGCAATATCTGAACAGTCTGCACAAAGGAGACGTCGGGCAGCTGCTCGAAGATCTCGCCTTTGGAGAAGATTGATTTTATACTCTAAAAGTGTAAGTATGAATTCTTAAAAATTAACATTAGGTTAGAATGATTGCACTATAACATTGATAAATGCTGACCAATACTTAATTATATTACATTTTCTTAGTGAAAATTATATATTTGAGTAAAATACGCCTAATGTAATTTAATTGTATTGTCATGACATTTTATGCATGAATAGTAGACAAATGCAGCCAATCAAGTGTTATAAGAATCAACATTATTGCACTGTCGGCTACTAGCACTGCACAACAAAACCCCCAGAGTTAAAGCAACTCTGCTCAGAGCACATATATATATATTGTCCCCATCTACACAGTGTTAGAGTAACACTGAAGCAGAGTTAATGAGATAATTAAGTGATTAATTAAGTGCTAATTGAACATTAGTGATGAACACCTGCTGTTAACAAGCAGAATCACTGAAGGAAAGAGAAACACAAGAACTACAACTGAATTCCAGCCACAGGCTGTGTCCGAAACCGCCTACTCAATGAGTAGACTTACTATGACTTATGACTTACTTAACGAGCGCTAAAAGAGTAGGTACTAAATAGCCAGATCTCTGAGTATGAATGCAATCCTGATCTCATCCGCCATGTTGACGTTATCACAAGGACCAACAATTTAAAAGATATGACCGACAGGTGCACTAACACCTGATTTCATCAGTAGTTCCACAACCATACCTTGTACGGTTTTCTGCTACATCAGCAAAAATGTCTGCAATATCTGAACAGTCTGCACAAAGGAGACGTCGGGCAGCTGCTCGAAGATCTCGCCTTTGGAGAAGATTGATTTTATACTCTAAAAGTGTAAGTATGAATTCTTAAAAATTAACATTAGGTTAGAATGATTGCACTATAACATTGATAAATGCTGACCAATACTTAATTATATTACATTTTCTTAGTGAAAATTATATATTTGAGTAAAATACGCCTAATGTAATTTAATTGTATTGTCATGACATTTTATGCATGAATAGTAGACAAATGCAGCCAATGTGAATACATACATTTTCAGTCAAGCAATGAATTAATGCATGAATAAAACAATTATATTTAACTGACAATAGGATGAACAAAAACGAGTAAAAAAAATGAATAAAACATCACAAATACAAGTCAACAACACCTGAAACAAATCTTTATTCAAATTTATCATTCTAACAAGCTATAACATTTACATTTACATTTACATTTTCAACCCCACATCCTACTGCCATCTCAACAGAGCTGTGCCAATTCTGCAGCTTTATTTTGATGAAGCAGCTGACCACCTTGCCCACCTTCGCCTGTCTTTGGGGTCCATCATGTCCCTCATTGGTGCACTCAGACTGGAATCTGACTGGATGGGAGAGGGGGACATCGAGGTCCCTCATTGCAGCAGTCAGATTGGAATCTGACCATGTGTGGGAAAAGGACATTGAAGTCCTCGTATTCCTCCACTGGCTTGCACATGCAGCATCCTACAGGGTCGTGTCACAGACCTTTGATATGCCCATATCCTCTGTGCATGCGATTGTGCACAAAGTGAGCAAGGCAGTCATAGGAATTTTGAGGAGGGTGAATTCGGAGGATTTGCACAGCTAGCTGGGTCACCAGCTTTCAGTCGAGCAGTCGGTGCAATAGACGGCTGTCGTATCCGAATTAAACCTCCAGCAAATAACTCCCAATGCTACTACAACAGAAAACTGTTTCATTCCATCCAACTCCAGGCCATCACTGATCACCAGGGGAAATTCCTTGATGTCTTTGTGGGATATCCGGGGTCTGTGCACGATTCTAGGGTGCTGAGGAACAGCCCTGTATATGCCGGCAGCCTATATCCACCTGCAGGAAAGTGCATCCTCTGGGATGGTGGCTACCCTTGTCTGAGTGCACTCATCTGCCTCATCACGCCATACAGAGAGCCTGTGCAGAACCCTGTGCAGGCTCGTTTCAACAAGCACTCCCGTGCCCGGAACATCATTGAGAGAGCTTTTGGGATGCTGAAGACACGCTGGCGCTCTATTTTCTTCAAGGCGTTAGAGATCAGCCCTGCCTTCGTGCCTGAGGTGGCCGCGTGCTGTGCTGTGCTTCACAATCTCACTCTTCTCAATGGCGACATCGTTGAGGCAGAGGATGAGGAAGACCATGATGACGGCCCCCCTGAACCCCAAAACCCTCCGGCAAGAGTGGGAGAAGATGTGCGGGACAATCTGGCTGCTGCGGTGTCTGCTCCAAACATCTGTGTGCCTGCTCTCCATGAGCATGATTCGAAAGGTTTTTTTTTTTTTTGTCTCTGGCATAAATGCTTAAAGCTGCTTATTTCTTTATTTCTTCAAGATACAAAATGCATACATTTACTACAATTTCTATTTGGTGGGTTAAAAAAAAACATGGGGATCAAACAACATGGAGGCAAGTAAATACTGACTGAATTTATGTTTGTGTGCACTAACCCTTCAGTCGCTATTTTACTGTGCGTAGTTAGTACAAAACTTAAGGTAGTTTGAGTTAACAGTGTCAAGTTCAACTTGGAGGGCCATTGTCCTGCAGAGTTTTTCCTACCCTAATTGTACACCTGAACAATCTATTTAAACCAATTAATAACTAACTGAAAATGACTGACAGGTGTGTTGGAACTGAACCCTGCAGGGCAGTAACCCTCCATGACCTGCCTTGAATATCCCTGCACGTGCTCTGTATGCATTTATAAGTCACATAATACGCAACAAAACTATTGTTTGAAAGTGTTTTTGTACATTACACCACACATATTCACAAAATATTCATCACTTCATAAATATTTAATAACTAAATATCTAGAAGTCTATAATACACTGTGAATGCCTAGAGATTGATTGTTTTATATACATAGTATTGTGCAAAAATCTTAGGCCACCATTTGATATTGTGGTAGCAATGGTATAATGACCATATGTGGCAAGAATGTAGTGACCTCATTTACACTTGAGCAACAGAAGGAACCTGGCTTTCTTAAACTCAAATGGAAAAGGACTGGAAGCCCAAGTAAACTTCTGATTAGAAGTAATGTGATAAGCCTCACAGAGTTTCTTGTTTGACACTTTCTTACTGATGTTTGCCTAAAGAAGCCATTTTGTACATTTTTTTTTTTTAATTTGTGTTCATATTTACTTGATTTTCTGTTTTTATCTTAATAAAGAGAGCGAAATATGGATGGTCATTAAAGCATTGCTAAAACAACAAAGCTGGTTGTGCCTTATGATTTTTGCACAGTACTGTACGCATATATATATTCAATTTAATTCTATTTGAAAATATGTTTCTTCTTATTACACAAACCCAAATGTGCAAATGATCAGAAGATGCTTTTATCTTATTTTTTTGCCAGAATTTCAAGGAGGGAAAGGAATCTTTCATCCCTTTCCTTTGTCTCCCTCTCTCTCCTTTCCTCTCTCTCTCTCTCACTTCCCGTTGCCATCTCACTTCTCTTACTCTTGCTTCTCTTTCTTGTCTTTCCTCTCTCACTTTCTCTCATTCTCTTCGGTCCTCCTTCTCCTCCATTTCTTTCCATCGTCTCTCCTCCCTCTCAGCAGCTTCCCACTCTCTCTCTGCTTCCCTCTCCTCCATCTCTCCGACTATGTCCTCCAGGTGTTTTGGCCTTTTCCGTGTAGCCCTCGCTGGCTCTGGGCTCACTGAGGATGAAGAACTCACAGCAACATCTGGGCCAGACGAGGCAATAAGGGCAGGTGGAGTGATGGAGGGTCTGTCCCCAATTGACCAATCGGTAAGCCCCTCCCCTCGAATGCAGATGAGCCTATGGCAGTGGAGTATCAGTTGCACGGGGAGTGGAACTCGAGACATCTGTAGGTTTCAGCGCCATAGAGAAACACTGGAAGATCCGAAGCTCGCATCGGTTTGATGGTGTTTATGCTACAAAAATGGAAAAACTATGTGCCTAGGGTACTTGTAACACTAATTCCAGTTATCCTGAGAGGATAGGCAATGTAATTAATTTTATTCCATTTCATAAATCCAACCAAAACAGAGCAAAATGTCCCTAAGCAAATCACAATGAGATGAAAACGTTCATTTTTGGGTTGTCATACTCATTAAGTTACACTTTTCATCTGCTCAAGCAGAACGTTAATGTCATCTTGTGCTTCAGCAAGGTATCTCTGGCTTAAACTAGCTAATGTTAGCATTAAAGTTAGCGAGTCCATGCTAACTTACAAACCTAAATAGCGAACTGTTCTCACATCATGTACCGTGCAGTGAAAGTCAGAAAAATGCATAAACAAAGGTCTATATTAGAGTGCCTCTCCATATTAATCTGGTTAAATGTAAATTAATTTAATCTTACTCTGCGTATATGATTATGAACGGTGTTGATCCTGCATGTTGTTGCGATCGTGACGACCGTAAAATAATTATCCCGTTTGCATTGTGAGCTGTATTTTTACATATTTATTTTAATCTCTTTTATATATCCCTCCATGGCATATTTAAGTCCCACTTGAAGGTCCATCTGTGTCCCAAATTTATCAGAAACACCTCGGAAGAAGATTTTCACTGACAGCTGTCATTGTAAGACAGTGAGCAACTCCGTTTGTTTGTCCGAGTGAGCAACACTAAGGGGGGGCGGGGCTTACCGATAGGTCAATTGCCTCAACCATGGCACTATACCATTTCCAGGATGCTGCTGTGGACTTCCTCAGTGCTAACACCGGTCTGTGGACATTTCAGATCCTACAAAGATGCACAAACATAATACAAAAGCACTCATTTTAATAGCACCATGTCATTAGATTTCTGTATTAGAAGTAACAAAAGGATCTTACTTTATATTTTTGTTTGAGGTTTTCCTTTTTCTTTTCTTTTTTTTTTACAAATGCTGCCGTCACTCTGCCTTGCAGGTCCTGCTCCACCACAAAAGCTCTGCAGCAAATGAACAGAAATCAAGAATCAGAAAAGTGCTGTAATAACTTGAAATTACAATAATTGAAATAAACTACAACTTAAGATTTAAACAGATGTTTTATTCATTTCTGTAGTGTACTCACTCAAAGCCTTTGATGGCAGCATTCCGCTTTCTGGTGAAGGGGGCTTCATTAGCCGCTCTCGTCTCCGCCGGATAAGCAGACGTGTGTCTCATCTGTCGCTGTAACATCCAGACAAGAGTCAAGTCACCTCTGAGATTTGTGTGCTCAAAATTACATTTACATTTTGAGGTAGTTGATGACGTGTTAAGTAGCTTTTTATCCAACACAAATGTTCCTCAATTTTTCAACAGTACTAATAGACAAATAAAATAGATTACTTATATTTAGTTACTTTATGGAAATGTATTTACATTACTTACATTCATCTATTGCAAACAGTGCTGACAACAGCGAATTGTACGACACAATAATAACACACATATACATCACTCAGATGTCTACTTCATATCTAGGACCTATTAGACATACTTCATATTGAAGATTTTCCTACCAGATATTAAATAGACATTTAGTAATAGTATTTAAGATGTATATGGTTTGAACTGTATGTAAATCTACTTTGGAGATGTACGTGTGCTTCCTGGAGCCCCCCTGTTAGCTATACATAATAAAACGTGTTTTTACAGCAACATCACAACTATTCTACCATTTAGCATCTTTACACTTTCAACAATTTGCTCTAAAGTAGTTCAACAAATGCGAATTTAAAACAAGGAACCGTGTTTTTGGTTTGTAATACTTACATTTGTAAAAACCCTCATCCAAATTTTCCGCCATGTTTGATTATGACGCATCCTCTTCTTCTTTATGATGTATCCTCTCGCGTGGCCTCCTGAGGCACTTGGGAGGTGGCTCAGGAGGAGGACGACGACCAGAATCCAGGGAGGAGACGATGGAGGGCGGAGCCAAGAAGGAAACAGGAGGGATCCGGAGCAGGAGGAGCCCAGCTGGACCCAGGCCACAGCCATAACAGCATTCGTGAACCTCAGGGCTGCCCTCAGGGATCAGAGCCCACTCCTGGCTGGACTGGGAAACAGGAGCCCCCTCAGGGTTGGACGGGACCAGCGGGGACTAAGGAGAGAGGAGAGGGGGCAAGTCGACTTCCAGCTCAGTTTCCCAGTCTATTAAATCCCCTTCTGAGTCCAGCAGTCCCAGATGTATAATCAGCTCACCCTCAGCCGCGGTGCAGTGGGCGGAGCTCCACTCCGCGCTCTCACCGTCCACAGCTTGCTCCCTCGCGGTGGGCATGGTCGCCGGCTCTCGCACCTGGTCTGACAGGTTGAGCTCCATGTCTGTCTTTGCGCTGGCTCGTCGATCGCGGTGGGAATTGGCTCTCTGTCATCGGTGGGCTCGGGCTGATGCTCCGCACCGCGGGGAGATGGTGGGCTGGGCACTGGGTCTGGAGTGGATCTGACGAGATCATCCACGGGACAGGTGGTGGATGGCGATCCGTTTCTCTCCAGAGTCCACTCCACGAAGGCGATGAAATCCTCTCGAGGACCATCCTCGGACGACGGCGCTCTGCTCGCGGTGTTCAAGCTCACATCACAGAATGAGCAGAATGCGTCGTCCGGGTAACTGGTGGTGCTTGCCAACAGCCGGAACAGTCTTGTATGGTCCTCGAGAGATCTGTCCTCCAGCTCCAGCAGGATGAGGAGGAATTCCGGGCAGATGAAGGGATCCATATCAACAACGGGAACACAAAAACACTGGGAAAAACGAGAAAACAAACGGAGCGGAAGTTACGGTTTCAGTCGGGTCTTCTGTCACGTTACGCTGCCGGATGGAACACGGAGCCGTGGATAATCGAAAGAGTCTTTAATAGTATCCAACACAGAGGGTAAATCCAACACAGGGAACAGGAGGTAGACACACGTACATCACTGGTAGACCCGACAAACACTAACTGAACAGACTGGGGCTTATAAACACAGGATAACGAGGGACAAAATAGACACAGCTGGAATCAAATTAACACAATTAACACGAGGAGAAACTGGGTCACGGGGAGCAAAACACACACAGACAGTCCAGAACCCTGACAATTACTCACTAAATTACTCTACATCGCTCTTTTCTGGGTCTGGGGCTGTTGGGCGACACTCAGGCCTTTCCTCACAACTTACAATATTTGCTTCATATTATTTAATTATTTCATAATTTGCTGAATTACTAATTAACTGCTTTTTAAAATGAAATAAAAGCTAAAATTCTGCTATATTTACAGTTATAACTGTTAGTAGCACTAGAATTGTTTTACATAAGCAGGATTTTCTTCATCTTTGCATTATTTCTGGCTCATTGCCCATTCTCCTCCATCTTGTTTCTGTCTCTCCTCTCTATTTTATGAAGATGCCAGCAGAAAGTTTAACCCTCCTGTACCTCTGCAGCTTCATCCACACAGACTGGAATCTGTGTTTCAGCAACTGTTACTTTAAAGCCTGTTTCTGCATGTCAGAAGATCTTCTAACAATGGGTTTCCTCTCCCCTTCTAGAAGATATTCTGGCATCAATGAGTTTATCTATCATTAATTAGTCCATTAATCCATTAGTCCAGATAATGGCAACACTTTTCTTCATATTCTCCCCCTTCTTGGAGAGTTTAACTTTTCTCTTTTGTTGCCAGTTATTGTTTCAGCTGAATATTTTTCTTATTGAGCTGAAACATTTCGTTCTATGTATTAAAGCAAGATTTCAGAATATAGTTTTTCCTTATACTGTTCAAATTAACTAGAAACCTTTTTTTCATTATTTATTATTATTATTATTATTTACAAACTCCGTGAACACTGGTCTGAGTTTTCAAATGCATAAGTCCCTCTCCTTTATCGGACCTTTTCCTACACTCCTTTTTTTATTTCTATATTTAGATGTTTAAATATATTTCTTAATGGTTCTTATGCGAGTTTTGATCTTTTGCGTTCATAACTCTATTCTTAGTAAGCTGTGCCCTAATGGACTATCCTGAAGCTCCTTGCAACTTTAAATCAAAGCTGTTAATGTCTGTTTTGCAAGTTAAAACTCAATCTCAGGAATTTCTCAACTGCCAAACATAGGTATGTACTATGTAATTCTTCAATAGGATTCATGTATTGATTTTCAAGCTTTTTTCCGTCTTTGTTCTTCGTAATGTTATAAACTTTAGCATGCACTGTTTCTTCTGTCTAACAGAATTGTATCTTCTGTTCTTGCTAACTAGATTATCCCTTTGACTTAATTTTGTAACTAAATGTTTTATTTCATCTCAAACTATTTTACATTTAGAGCTTTTAATCCACTCTGAGCTCTCACTGATTTTGTATGTTAAGATTTAAAATTCTCTAAATTCACCTATATTTGTTAATAATACACATCTTATTTTTTACATTTAGTCCTGCTATTTCTAACTCATTTAAAGTTATCTTTATAGTATTTGCATTAATCTACCAAATGTCACGTTAAACCATTTCCTTGCTATAAAGGTTTAATCATTACCAGTGTTGGGGGTAACTCATTACAAGTAACGCGAGTTATGTAATCAGATTACTTTTTTTCAAGTAACTAGTAAAGTAACGCATTACTTTTTTAATTTACAAGAAAATATCTGAGTTACTTTTTCAAAAAAGTAA
>NW_015555922.1:22743-26970 GCF_001515605.1 Sinocyclocheilus anshuiensis | reverse complement strand
TTAATTCATCCCACTCACAAAAAACAGATTTAGTATTCATCGAAATGAATTAAAACAGTGAACTGCAAACTCAGAATATGATGCAAAGCTGCAATAATTAAGTATGTTAAATAACACAAATGTATCTAATCCTATTTTATTAACTAATATCTTTGCTGCTGACCTTTGATGATCCAGTTCAACCGCACTAATAAGCAAAAATGACTTTAGATAAACTAACAATTGTGCTTCATTGTTTTTTTTATTGCTGAAGAGTGTTTCTTCTCCTGCGTTCTACTGAACAGACGTGAATTTACTTTTCCTTCAGCCTGAGGTTTATTCATTACACTTTTTGGTGTGAAAGGGCTTTTATATTTGCTATAAATAGAACTTCTTATATATTAAAAACAATCAAGCCCTGCTTATATTTAAAAAGTAACGTGAAAGTAACGCAAAAGTAATATAACGCATTACTTTCCATAAAAAGTAACTAAGTAATGTAATTAGTTACTTTTGTAGGGAGCAACGCAATATTGTAATGCATTACTTTTAAAAGTAACTTTCCCCAACACTGATCATTACATCTACAAACACATTTATAGGTTTTTACGGCTATCTTTATTAGACAATTATTTATAGTAAAAGCATTTCTGTCACGGCCCGGTACGAAACACCGAGGAGAAACAGGGTCTGGGCCCACATGCAGGTGAAAACTTCTCTTTAATGAACAGAAAGACCAACAAGGCAAAACAAAACAGATCTAGGGATGACGAACACCAATACATCTACAATACAGCCAAGCAGAGTGGTGAGTGAGAGGAGAAGATATAGTCTATGACAATGGGGAACAGCTGAGGGTGAGTGTAATAAGTGAATGACTGAACAGGTGTATGGGGTTTGGGGAATTAGTGTAATGAGTGGACAGGTGTATGGGGTTTGGGGAATTAGTGTAATGAGTGGACAGGTGTATGGGGTTTGGGGAATTAGTAACTTTGTCACGGCCCGGTACGAAACACCGAGGAGAAACAGGGTCTGGGCCCACATGCAGGTGAAAACTTCTCTTTAATGAACAGAAAGACCAACAAGGCAAAACAAAACAGATCTAGGGATGACGAACACCAATACATCTACAATACAGCCAAGCAGAGTGGTGAGTGAGAGGAGAAGATATAGTCTATGACAATGGGGAACAGCTGAGGGTGAGTGTAATAAGTGAATGACTGAACAGGTGTATGGGGTTTGGGGAATTAGTGTAATGAGTGGACAGGTGTATGGGGTTTGGGCTATTTTCCAGCTCTCTTGTTTTTCTACTTCTCCTTTTATCTTTCTGGCACCTGGCTATATCTCTATTTTAATCATTATTTTATTACGCCCAACTCATTTTATATTTGAGTTTTACAAGTTATGCTTTTTAAATGACCAGATTTCTACTGGGGTCATTCTTCCACATTTATCTTCTGACCTATAGCTTGTTGTATTACTTCCTAATTCATTTTCTTTCTTGTTTCTGTATTCTACCTATCTTTCTTCCAGGCTTTTGTGCTCTGATTTTCTGTTTTACACACATTACATTTATTTCCTTTCTCTCTGCATAGCTTGAAATCAAGTATTATACTTCTTTTCTTTACTTATTTTACTTTGTGTTTGCGAAGGACTAACTCTTGTTGTTTCTGTATACACTTATGTTGCGGTTCTTTTTTCCCTTCACTATTCTCACAGATTAGAGCTCAAATCATATTCAGCTGGTCTTTCTTCAATTTGTTTCTTAATTACAGTGTTCAAGTTTGTTACTAATTTATATCCACCTGGGCTATTTCAACTCATATCTCTTAATAATCTTACTTTATCTGTTATTGTTATATCATCCTCTATAGATAACCATACGCTTAGCAATGCAACTTGGTCTTTAGATGCATTAATTAGCATTTCCTTCCATAGTGAATGTTTATCTTCTATTCCTGTTAAATTTCTCACTTTTTTATGGCTTCTGTTCATATAACATATCCTGTGCATTTATGTAATAAGCTATTTATATCCTTGCAACTTAAATTAGCATTTCTGCCTCTTTAATAATACAATCTGTATCTGCACTGTTATGTTCTCCTGGCTGCTCTATCTGCTGTTTAACTGCATTTGTCAACTGCAGCTCCAGCAACTTTGCCTGTACATGTTTCTTCTCTTGCGTTACAAACTCCTGTTTAACTGGAATTCCTCTCATTCCAGCAGCAGGAGTAAAAGACTCCCCTTCTATCGTTCTGCCTCCGGTCTGTTTCTGCACTGTCCCAGCTTTCAGATGTTTCTGATTCTAATCGCACTATAGCTCGCTGTCTCCAGTTCCCTAACTATTTTTCTATTATATATATTATAGTATATATTCATAACTTTCTTGGAATATTATCTGTTTTACAGATTTTGATTTCTCTCGTTTAGTAATTCATGCAGCAGGAGGTGATTTGACTAGCCGTTCTCATTTCGTCAATAGTTAAAATATTAACAATCTTCCTATCTCACCCTAATTTCATTAGGTCTCTTCCTCTCTTCTTAGTACTGGGATTTTTATATTTGATTCCTCTAATTTCAGCTTTTGGCCAATCATTCTGAATTTGTTTAGTTACTCTCCTTAGCTTCAATATTTCTCCTTTCTTAATGTATGTCACAGTCTTGTATCCCTCTGTATTTCTAATAACGTCTCTTTACCTGCACTTTTTGCATTCAATATTGACGCAAATGAGTCATTTTCTTGCTCTCCTTAATTTAACTCTCCTTCAGTATCCACTGAACGTAAACAGCGTATGCTATTCTGCGTCAGCTGTGTCACACGGATACGTTGTTTTAATTCAAATTAAAGTGTAAATAAACGTAGAAAACGGATTTGCGTGACACAGAACAGCATACACTGTTTGCGTTCAATGGATATTCTCCAAAATGGCACCAGGGTTACGCGGAGGAGACAAATGACGCAAATGAGTCATTTTCTTGCTCTCCTTAATTTAACTCTCCTTCAGTATCCACTGAACGTAAACAGCGTATGCTATTCTGCGTCAGCTGTGTCACACGGATACGTTGTTTTAATTCAAATTAAAGTGTAAATAAACGTAGAAAACGGATTTGCGTGACACAGAACAGCATACACTGTTTGCGTTCAATGGATATTCTCCAAAATGGCACCAGGGTGACGCGGAGGAGACAAATTGTTGAATAAAGTCATTATTTTAGTTTTCTTTCCGTACAAAAAGTATTCTCGTAGCTTTGTAAAATTACGGTTGAACCCTTGATATGTCACATGGATTATTTTACCAATCTCTTTGCTATGTTTCTGGACCTTGATCGTGTTACTTACATTGCTGTCTGTGGGAGGGTCAGAGAGCTTTCAGAATTCATCAAAAATATCTTAATTTGTGCTCCGAAGATGAACGGAGGTCTTACGGGTTTGGAACGACATGTGGGTGAATTTTTATTTTTGGGTGAACTAACCCTTTAAAGCTTATTGCTTAATTTCACTGTATCTGTACGTTCTGTTTATGTAGCAGACACCGACTTTCAGAAGGATTCCTGTTTCCTAAAAAGAGGTTTTTGTAACAGTGTTTTGAACTGATCTCTCTAGACACTGAAGCACTCTGTGTATTTGTCATGCTTGTGTCTCATCTGAGGCCAAAGATTGATTCTGAAAAAAGAGAATGTTTTTGACTAAAATATTTGAATAAATGAACTTTTCCATGACATTCTAATTTATTGAGATGCACCTGTATGCATGTTCATTCACTGAAAGTGACCTTTTCAGTCAGGGTTTACAGCTTACTATAGAGTCCGCTTTGCTAAAAGTGACCACTGATGTATTATTAGTGGTTGACTCAGGGATAAGCACTTAAACATCTTTCTGTTCTCTGGTGTTTTACAGTATTTCTTTTAGATTATTTTATATTATGTATTATATTATGTATGTATTTATATTTTGTCTCAAAATTTACCTTGTCCAGCACTTACCTTTACTTCTGCAGTAGTGCTGGGTGGTATGACCAAAAAAATATATCACGGTATTTTTCTAAATTATACCGGTTTCATGGTACATGACGGTATTTTTTTTTTCATGCCTGACCGGGTGTTAACCATATTTTCTACTGATTGAGAGAGGAAATACTGCAGTATATTGACTTAGAATGCCCTATTTTACTGTCATGAATGAATATTGTCAAAAAATACCACACTAAATAGTGACTAAACACGACCCCTTTTAATACATGTTAACCA